>NW_010120114.1:0-94994 GCF_000699245.1 Pterocles gutturalis | reverse complement strand
CCATGTCTCCGTAATGCCAATAAGATTGTTCAGAAAATCCCATCTTTCACTGTCATCACCTTTCTCTTTTTTATTGATTATTTGAACATATAATAATGAGGTAACAGACTGTCACCATCCACAGCTACAACCCTTTTCCATAGTATCATAGATTCACAGAATAATGCAGGATGGAAGGCATCTCTGGAGGGCATCTGATCTGCTCCAGTCCCTGTTTGGGGCACGGCCAACTTTGAAGCTAGGTCAGGCTGTTGAGGGTCATGTCCTGCTAAGTATGTCTAAGGAGACACAGCCTCTCCGGGCAACCTGTCCCAGTCTTTGACTCCCGCACTGTGAAATTTTTTTCCTCATATCTAATATCTATCATATCTAGCAGTGCATATCCATCAGTTAGCATCGTTGGGGCTCTTCTAAGAAGAGTCACTTAGAAGGATTCACAGTTCTCTGGTACTACCAAGCTATTATGAAATGAAGGAATCAAAAAATTAACCATAAATTAGAAGTAACCTTGACAGAGTAAAAAGTCCCAGAATTAACCATTGTTAATGAATGGTTTTTCATCTGCTTCATGATTCTCCAGATGATCTACATTATAAAAAAAGTTTCTGATGCTGTTTGATCAGACTAAAGACTTGAATGCACAAAAGAGCTTGTGGCTAGGACAATGGGATCTAGGACAATTTATGATCTATACAAAATCCTATTGTATGAGACACTGTTTTTGTTTTGAAAAACAGTTTTATTTATGCACTGTGAGCTTGGTGGGGGCTAATTCTTACCTAAAGGAAGTGCTTTGATGGTTGGGTTAGGCTAGTTTTGCAAGAATTACTCCAGCCATTCTATCTCTGCAGCTCTATATTTTTCCTTCCATCCCTGCAAACCGTGGAAGAGGATCAAGATGAGCTCAGACGCCATGAAGTTTTTCAGGATTTTTGTCATTCCTTAATCACTCACAGAACTGATACAGCCAGAGCCCAGGATTGCAGGAAGGATTCCTGAGCAGTAGAAACCTTGATGTTAAACAGGAATCAGCCATGACACACCTTGATGATAGGGTGGAGATACTTTGTTTTGTTATTAATATTTGACATTCAAGTTCATCATGCGGAGAAGGCAACCACACTGCCTGGAAGAGAAGCTGCAGGCAGCACAGAATCTTACTCACCCCATTGCATAAGGGGCACATTTGCATCCAGATCCTCGTCTGGTGATTAAAAGGTGTGTTACACAACCCAGCGAAAGAGTGAGTGTTGTTGGATGACACTCGGTCTGCCTCTCCCTGGTCTCCGCCATGATCTCCCCTCCCAAGCTCTGCGTGCATGGGGCGAGGATGTCGCGGTGACTCCTGCGGCAAGGATGTGGTTTGTCGGTGGTGGGAAAGGGACCGGCCCTGCTGCCCTCCCCACCACCCTGCCTCTGGCCAGGACCCTCATGACAGACACCGCGGCCTTGGAGGGAGATCTGCAGGGCCTGGTGGCACGGCAGCAGTGGGGAAGCGCAGCTCCACCCTGAGAGGGAGCGGGCTGTCATTAGGAGTGCCCGCGCCCGCCTGTCAACAGCCCCTGGCCGCTGACCGCAGCCTGAGTCATCGGCACCTGAATGAAAGTAGTTTTCCTGTTGTTTTGTCCTTGCCAGCTTCTGCAGAGCACACCCCATGGGGAGGGCTGGTGGCCGGGCCCAGGCTGCCACACCGGCTGCGTCAGGCAGCTGTAACCTGACCTCATGGGCGAGCGCTGTCCTTCGGGTCGGGAACTCTCTGTGCCTCCAGGTAACAACCGTACCTCACGTACGTGCGCTGTGGGTCACTGAATGGTGGAAATCAGAAGCAGGCTGGGCCTTCCCCTTTGCTTTTGTCCCAGTGTAACTCTTTATAGCATTGCTGTGAGTCCTGGGGAGGGTTTCCCAGCCAGTTTAGTCAGGTGTCAGAGTTGCACCGCTGGTGGCTGAAATAACAGCACAGACGCCGTGTCTGCAGGAGCGTGTTCCTGGGCATGGTGGCCAGCTGGCACGGGGCTGGCTGTATCCCTGCTGACAGACCCTCTCAGCCTCCAAAATGGGGCAGGACGTAGAACTGGGTGGAGAGAACATGTCTGATTTCTTCTTTTGCAGTCCCAGCTCAGCGAGGCTGTGGAAGGCAGGCAGTTTCCCTGATGGTACTGGTGCTAAGCAGTGTCGAAGAAGCTTTTCCCAGCATGCTGAATGTTGAAACAGAAGAGAAATACCTCTCAGCACTAATACTCAAATCGCAGGAAAGCACCTGCCTCATTCCTCATTTCGTGTCCTTCACACTATAAACAATGATCATTACAAGTTGCACCTTGCTTGTCCTCTGTATTTTCCCCCATCCTCTTAGACCATAATTGCCATTCCCTCCCCCTAATTACTCCACCCTGGCTTAAGGTGCAAAGAATGGTCTTTGTTTGGCAAATAAATTGTAAGGCAGAGCTTTGAAGGAATGCATTGCTGTTATGGAGGTTCACCCAACATGATATGTTTGGCTCTTCTAGTTTCTATTAAAGCCAAGGCTTCATTTATTTCCACGAGGGACAGTCAGGAGAGGACTGTCCTACAGACCAGAATGTCTGACCTTCTACCGTAAAAAGGGGAAAAAAGCTACGTAAATGTTTAATTTTCAAGCTCACGGTGTGCTGTAAATTATGCAAAATAAAAGTGAGTACATACAGTAGAAAACAGACTTTAAAAATGTTTTAGGCATATCAGCTATAGCCTGTGAACAGGCTACATTGCTAGTTAATCTTCTTTCTGTATACAAATTTGTATCTAGACATTTTAAAGACTTTTTGAATGAAAGACTTTGTAACCATAAAAATCCATATATTCCTGATGCACATTTTAATGCTCTCAGGCCTTGGTTTAAAATGTTTTTCAGATGTACACATAACTTTGGCATTTTAAAATTTGAGGATACATAAACAATTGTGTGTATAATTTTAAGTAAACAAATGTGGCTGGTGAAAATACAGCTTTCATTCCTGTTATTTGAATCTAATAAGAATAGTTCTAAAGACATTGAATATTCATTTATATATAGGTCTTTAAGTGCAAGTTAATGAAGGTGCAACATAGCTGGAATGCTATATTGAATATTTTACGTAAGTAGCTGAACTTTGGGAGACTCTTACAATCAGAGATTTAAAAATTACTCTGTTGCACACCTGTGGTCTAAATTATTTCATATCTTCTGTGGAATTCTTGAACACCTTAAAGGCGATTTCCCCATTGAAAGTGTCACTGAATCAAGAGTTTGGGATAGGGAGAAAAAGATGTGATCAGGAACAAAATTGGTCTGGCTGACTTCAAAGAAATAGTCACATCTTTTTTAAAAGACTGTATGTGCGATAATGCTACATCTGTACCAACATCAAGCTATTGGCAGATAGCTGAAGTCAGATGTTAAAAGAAGGGAAAACCCATTTAGATCAGGGGGTTTCCAACTTAGTATTCACTAAAGTATGTCATGAAAGAAACTACTCTCACTGCTGGCAGTGGTAATGTGTGCATGTGGGTCTGCTTTGGATGTCTTTCTGTTTCACTCTGTGAAGACAAAAGGGTTGAGAGCGTGGTGCAAAGATGTAGTTCCCTTCAGGAACTATGATGAGTCCAGCTTGTCTACCTAGGCTGGTATGGAAACTATGGTAGGAGGACCTCCAAACCCTAGGACAAGGCCTGTCAGATGAAGGCCTCAGTGATGTCTTGCCCTGACAAGTACTTGAGAATGGAAGCAAACAGTGGCTCCTGGAGGAGTATGGAGAAGGAGAAAGCAGATAAAAAACATGAACTATAATAGCAAGAGATGGCAATTGTTGTTTTGTGTTTCCCTATAGAGCATGGCTCAGGAATGCCATTGTCTGTAGAAACCGTCTGGGTCCCACTATGTAGTTTCTTCTGATGGATCAAAGATAACTGTCTTTGGCTGATGAGCAGCAGGTAGGGAACTGCTAACTCTCAACTCTCTGTATTTTGACTGTATTTTTTTTCCCCATGTGAAGGCAGCAGTAGCAATAGCTCCCAGATTTGGGTAGCTCCCCTTTCTTTTCGTATAGAGCTGCATCCATGATACTTAACATCCTACATTCTATTCTGACGTGATTTATTTACTAAAGTTTGGGAACCTTCAATCTAAATCACATCCATTCTTTCTCTTTCTTTAGAAAGATATGACAGACTGTATTGGGAGAGTGCAACCATGTGTAGCTTATCTTCAGACTGTGTTCACCTGAGGGATGTGGCCAACCTGTTTCCCAACCAAGCCAATGTTTAGGCCTGCTCACATCCAAAACACCCAGTTAGTATAGTAATTTTCTCTCCATTCCCCCCGCCTTCCATGTGATTACGTGTGGCTTCTAGTATTTGTTATGACACAGATTTAAGTCTTTGTTACAAAAGCAAATCATTAACTATTCCTAGGAGTTTTGTGAATGTGTAGACAAGACAGTGACTACCACAGCAGGAGTGGTTCAGGACATTGTATTTTAGGTTTGTATCTCAAGGGTGGCACAAGTTCAGAAGTAAAAGAATTGTGCCATATAATGACAGTTTCCCAACATGGGGCATTATAGCATACTATACTAGTGTCCACCTAGCAGGTGGGAATAAGGTAACTGTACATTTTTATTTTTAAGTTAAAATTTATCCAAAAATGTTATATAAACACAGATGAAAGCGGATACACCTTGGTTGAGGTGTTACTTGACTGTGGAGAAAGTCTCTGAAAAGTGTAAATTTGGTCATTGTCTTGAGAACGCCCAAATTTGGGCTGGTAGTTCTAAAGGAAGCCTAAGAAATCTTCTAAACATGCCCTGTTTCATCATGTAAAAGGTAAGGCTTGAAAACATGAAATTAGAAACAGAAACTTCAAGCATGTGGATCCATTAAAGCTGGGCCTGGTCACTCCAGGAGAACAGGATTAAGAAAGCTTGATAAGACTTGTATTTATGGCACTTTAGGCCTATTCTGTTTGATACAGGCATTGAATTATTGGTATTTTGCTACTAAAGGACATTTGAGTTATGTGAACAAATCATCTAGTTATTAAATAATTCACTTACATGGTGAATTCAGCTATGCTTTTAGTTAAATTATACTGAGAAATACCGAGGCAAACAATATTTGCTTTATATATGTGGGTATCATCTTCCAGATAAACTTTTGTATGTGGAGTACTATTTGCAAACTCTGTAGGAGGTGTTTGATATGAAAGAACTCTATGCATATATATATATGTACATACACATATAATATACATATTTACATATACATAAAAGAGAGAGACAGAAAATGTGAATGTTGGACTGTTTTGGGCTTGCCATTCTCAAACACTGAACCATAAGTATACAGGTAAGACATCCTGGTTGCCCTTGTACCAGGAGACAGCTCAGAGTACTGTTGTGGCCCTGACTTATACTTCATCCATTGCTCATGCCAGGCATCCACACATGTACACCATACAGCAGCCCTGCACATTACTACAGATGCTTACCTCAGCTCCACAGTCAACATCTGCGGGGGCAAGACCACAGAAAGAAGTTGTAAGGTCCTCATTATCAATGAACACAACACAAATGGTGAAAGTAACCTTTTATTTGCATGTGATATAGAGACATACACACTGCAAACACATGCCACACATCATAAAAGGACAGGATACTTGAGAGATCGCAGCAAAGAAACATTAGCATCTGCTTCTAATAACCAGCGTAAATAGTACATGCTCTGAGTTTCTCATGGTGTTTCTGAACAGAATTCCAGAAGAGCTGCACACATGGCACAGCCAGGCTCATTAACACCACCTGCCATCCGCACACCGCCAACAGGAACCTGGCCCTGTCCCTGCCTGGCCTTGCTCATGGGGCAGAGTCAGTGGGGACAGCTTCGCACCCCACTTCAGCTTGCTCACTGCTGCCCTGCCCATCGCTGCTGCAAAGGCAGCAGTGTGCCGGTGGCCAGACTTGCTCAGGCTTGTGAGAAACCCTGTGCCAAAAGAGGTGGAGGGGTTCTCTGGAAGAGAGATGGAGCTTTCTGGCTCCAGGCGTCCCATGGATGTGATGTGGGTCCTGTGAGCCACAGCTGCTCGCAGCCTGCAATGCAGAACAACCTGGCACAGAAATGCCAGATTTCTGGAATTACTATGCTAAGCACAACATGAAAATGTTCAGAGCACTGCTGTTCAGGCAACACTCACAAGCTAAATCTTCTGTAGATTAGGATGCATTCTGGAGAAATGAGAAAGAATGCAGCCAGCTAAGTAAAGACAGGTGTGTGGCTCTGCTGCCTGGCATTTAAGAACAGAAACAATCGCGTCATGAGATGAAAGCCTTGCTGTGAGCACAGGTTGGCCTGTGGCAGCACTGTTGTGACTGTAAGTACACAGTGCCATGCAGCAAAACATGGGCCAAACTCCCCCAGTGCACACACCACGGGCAGTTATCAAACTAGCTGGAAATTCATCTGTCTACACCAGTTCCCTAGCAGTCACCTCTGGCTTCTAGCTCAGCCCCTCCAACATAAGGCAATTATTTTAACTCTCTTAAAGATCTCATTTTTCTTTGTTTAATATTCGAGGGTTGTTTCAGTCATGTGCTTGGTTTCTGGGTAAAAAAACTCTGAAACCTTAGTCCTGCACAGCTGATGATCAAAATTATCACACCTAGGACTAGTATATTTGCCAGAATAGTGGAACCTATTTTCACCATATCAAGACTTCCTCTGAGCTACATCTGTTAGTGATATGGCAAGTTTTTCTTGACCCTGTCACATCCAAGAGGCCTGTAAAGAAGGAAGGAGGAGTGCTATATGCTATGTGTTGTGCTGGGCCTTGGTTTTCCACTAGTGGCAATATTTACAGCATGTCCTGGACTGGACTGCCCACCAGCAATGTTCACAAGTGGCAACCCACCAGCTATTAAGTGCTTTGAATCTCTTTGCTGTGCAGGCTGTTTTTAATGGGTGGGATAGCTTTTACTGATGTGTTTACTTCATGGAACATTCAATTAGCCAGATTCATCATCAGCATATTTTCTTGTACTGCCTTTGTGTTGGGTGCTTCATCAAGCATTTCCTCATGTGCACAGTTTGCCATCTGCTTGTAGGTTGTTCAGAGACTGTGTGAAGATTCTCTCTCTCTGAGAAAATGTGTGCTGGTCCATTGAAGTATTTGCTAGTGATGCAATGGCAGCTGTTATCATCACGTCATATGTGTGCGGGTGGTTGCAATACATGGTATATAGGTTGTCAGAATTTGCCAGGAAGATGTGTTTTTGATTGTGGTATTGTGTGCATGTGTGGTACTGCTGGAGCAGCACGCATAGGACTTGGAATATTACATGAGTACTATGCGTGAGTGCTATATAAACCACATACCAGAGTGGTTACATGCTGTATTGGGTGACAGTAACACCATATTCACACAGCTTTTTCACATATCTCTTTATCAGCTGCCCATTTTCTACTATTCCTCGGGGCCCTGGCTGTTTCCATGTGTGTGCTGGGCAGTGGTCTTCACCGCTTCACCACTCTCACATTTGGAAATCTACCTTTCATTGCCAGTGCTTTCCTGGCTCTGGGTGCCAACAGTTCAGGCTCCGTGGGACAATGGTTCATTTCCAACGTCTGTCAGGATGTTTGTGCTGTTTGTGTGTAGGCCTTTGTCACCTGGTATTAATTGGATTGTGCCCTCTCTGCCTTTGAAGACACAGAAGACTTCGAACTCCTTTTTATTGCACATGGAGCTGTGGCCTGTAATACTAATCAACTACATTTGGATACACCATATTGTGAGTACGGGATATGCAGCACCCCACTGCATCTTTGGAGATCAAATGATCTCCTGGTGGCTGAGGCCTTGCCTGCACTTGTGACTTTCTTCTTTCGCTCTGAAACCTGTCTGCTACACTTTTGTGTTGAGATATTGTCAGGTAAACCTGAGCAAGCCTGTGACCACCACAAATTTCATCTGGTTTCCTCCCCTCCTGATTATGCAGAAGTGTTGGTTGCTCTGATGTCCTGGATCATTGCTTTGCAAGCAGATAACTGTTTGGCATGGCACACCGTGTTTATGATGTATCCCCTGCTTTATTTCTTCTCATCTGTAAGGGCAAATATTTACCACTATTGAACTGAAAATGAGATTTATAATCCTGCTTCCATTTAACTAGCCTGGATACTGCAGTGCATGGTCCATACTAAAACAGACCTCTTTGGCAAAGGTACCTGACACAGTGAGAAGGGTCCTGACAACACTAATTAATTACACTTTATCCCTACTCTGGTGTTTTGCCAGGTGCTGACTGAGCTGATAAAGGAATTCTGCACATTGTTGCAGTGCCTGGCCTCCTCTCATCTTGTCTGGTAGATGGGTTGGCCATCACATACTGTAGCATGTTCAGCAACATGTCTTTTGATTGCTCATCGAGATTGCTCTGCATTTTTGTCCTTTCCTCTCTTCTGGGTTGAGCAGTCCCGAGTCACAGCAGCCCGTGAACACTGTGCCGCGGGCGGGCGCTGGCACTTGGAGCGACGTCACCGCTGCCTGTTGGGGCACAGAAGCTTGGGGCTGATTAAGTTTTAACTTTTGAGTCTGGAGCTATCTGTGTGGGCTCACAGCTGGGGACTACAAAGTGCTATATGGAATTGGCACAGAGAAGAAACACACAGATCGCCTGCTGTCAGGACATCTGTGTCTTTTTATTTTGGGTACATTTAGCACTTATAGTGTTTCACATCTGTCACATATGCAGTATGGCACTGACAGTGGTTACCGTTCTATTTACATTTTGCCTCGATCACATTTGTTATTGTTGTTTACTCTGTCTGCAAAGCCACCTCCTTGGCCTCACACATTTCGTTCGTTAGCATCGGGGATGCCTGGCACTGAATGTTACCAGCAGTGGACTTGGTGACACACACATGGCATTAGCAACATGGCATTCAGCTAGTGTGTCAGCCCTCCACCATTCGTATTCTCTTTACAAATGCCATCTGCCCAGTTCTGCCTGGACCTACATCATCTTGGCCTGCACAGCACTTGCATGGCACAGGCTAATTGAAGAACAGTCCTGTAAGACACCCCAAGTGGTCTAAAGACTTAGTTTGTTCCCTGCTCAAAGTATGGCCACAACATAATCTAGTCCAGAGAAACATTTGTCTAATCTAGTCTTTAAAAAGTCTAAGCTACTCTTAAAGATCTCAGTGACAGCAAATCCAAAGGCCCCCTAGGCAATATTTTTTATTCTGTACATGAGAATGTTTTCTGTAAACTCTGGCTGGAAATGTAACTTGTCCTTTGAGACGTAGCACATGACTTCAGAGTCAGCTGCTGATAAGTCTGACAGAAAAGGAAATAAAACGATCCATCTCTCTCCCTCCTTCCCAAATTAATTCCTTACTTATTTGCTAACTTTGCTGTCATTTTAAGCTCCAGTCTGGAGTTTTGCTTAGGCATTACCAAAGGCCATCATGCTGCATTCCAGGGTGTAGAGGCATGAAGTTTAACTGATATGGGCATGTTCACCTTGTGGTCATTTGTGCCTTTGTTCCAGAATATGGCCAGGATTTTTCTTCCACTTGCAAATTCATGGTCATTACCCCTCCTTTTTTACATCTCACACTCTCAGGTTTGTCGTTTCATTGGTCATGGCGTATGTTCCCTGATTCTGACTGCATTGTACACAGATTGTGAATAAAGTATTGCCCTTTTTATACCATATTGCAGCTACTGCCACTCCCTTGGTAGGCTTTTATCTGCACTTTGTCCGTCTCTGATTGCAAGCACTACGGAACTTCCTGATGGGATTGGAAGGAGCCAAGAGACATCACTAGGAGAGCTGATGGATCATCTCCTCAATTGCCAGTGCTGAGGCTGGATGGGCTAGAAGACAAAGATTAAAAGCTGCAGGGTTTGCTCTGAGGAGAGCAATGAATGTCTAATGGGAGTGGAAATTTGCTGTTGCTTTTGCTGGAGCTGTTGAGAAAATGAGGGGAACAAGAAGATGAGATTCCTGGAGCCAAATCTGTCCTTGGAATATATCACATCACAAAAGTTTCTTGTGACAGAATTCTTTCATTATTATTTTTTAATTAAACCATCCTTAAAAATAATCCTTGCTTTTAAATCACTAGTCAAAAATGTACATGTGAGCCCTGGGAACTCAAAAGTCTCAGGCTACACAAATTTCTCTCATCCCTGCTATGGAAACAACAAAAGATGAATACACAAGGAATGTCTGTTAAGGATAAGTTTTAATGATCATCTGCAACTTGTTATTCCATAATACATGCCATTAATAAACTGAACTACCCCCAAAAGTCTGTCCTGCAAGAAGTGCTATGTTTCCTGCATCTGCTGCATCTGTTTTATCACAGCTCTGCATCCTTCTGAAAGCACTGTGTAATGTGTTAAAAAAGGTTCCAGCACAAAGCAATCACAACTCAGGTATATAATATCTGAGTCTTTCCTCTCCTTCCTTCACAACCCTTTTATTTCACTTTTTACTGTTTCTGTATGTGAGGAATAGGCTCCAATGGAGAAAAACTCAGTCTTCCTCCTTTCCTCTCTCTGGTTGAAAATCTTTGTCTCAATTGTGGGTTTAAAACATTAAACCTCACCCTAGTAAATGGTAGAGTCACCAACAGATTCGAGCTGTCACATGGTTTACTTTGCTCCAAAAGTTCTGCTCCAAGGGCACCGAAGTTAACAGGATACTTTTCATTGCCTGCAGTGAAAATGGCCTGGGCCTATAGTCATGGGTAATTAGAGAGTGGGAGATGAAAGCACCATGTTACCTCCCATTCCTACATTTTTAGTGGACTGTTTTCCCTACCCATGTGGTTGCAAGATTCTCATTCCAATCTGCTCTTATCTTGATTTGGGGGAAAACTGGTTCTCATAATGGTTTCATTGTGCTAAGGTATCTGTCTTCACAGAATTAAATTAACCTCTGTCCTGTTCAGATATACTATTATCATCATTACTATTAAATTAGTTGTTTCTGAAGCAACTGCAGACAAGACACCAGGCCAGCCCCCCGGCCGCATTCCACAGGGTGAGCTGCAGCGCACAGTTCCAGCGAATGTTTTGGGAAACGCACCACTGCGCCTTGTAAAGCTCAGTCACGTCTCGCCTCTCTGATTCCTTGCAGCTGCCCTCCATGGCAGTAAGCTGCTTTCTCAGGAAGGTGCTAGAGAAGAGGTCTGAAGAGGTATAGCCTTACAGTTGCGTACACGCGAGAGGATCCAGAGGTCTCAGTTCCTTCCTGTGACCTTGGTTGTGAGCTGATTCTTCTGCTCCTCGTGTGCAAACTGGCTATAATGTCTTTTGCTTGCTTTGCTTTTTAATTTCTCCATATGCTAAGAGACATTGCAACTCCACCTTCAGTGCAAGCATAGCTTTCAATGTCACTTACCTTTTCCAATTGTTCTTTATTACATGGATAATTCTATGATATACTTCATAAAAAATATCTGTATGGTTTTCCTCTATGGAATTATTGTATACTTACTATAAGTCACTAAATTACATAATCATGAACAGTTTGATATAGATAATGTTCCTTTAATTTAGAAAAAGTGTATCTCTTGTCATTAATGTTTTTATATTGACATAACTTTTTATCTTAAGCATTAGTTTGGGCTTTCTTGGACAGAGAGGAGTAAAACTCCTGTTCTTTGTGTTTTAAGATTTTTCTTAGACAACTGGCATTCTTACCAGCAAAAATCTGGGCAGAGACTGAGCTTTTATTGTAAAAGAAGCACGATGCAAAGAAATATGTTTTGTAAGTGCAAAAAGCTGTAATAGAATTCTGGATGTGCAAAAATGAAATAAAGCTAAGAAATAAGTAAATAGATATATATACCTATATACATGTACATAAAGCCAAACTCTTTTTCAAGGACAGGTAATGATTTCATGATGTGAACAGTTGACTTTACTACAATAAGACGTGGTTTAATAAATTCAATACTTACTGTGGGGTATTTGTTCAAATGTTAATGCCACACAGTGTTCTAAACTTATTGTGATGAGAAATACCGGCTGGTGATGAGAAGCAGAGCTGGGAGTGCTAGATCACACCCAGCTTTGCAAGGATCCAGATAGGTGAAGCTGTCAAATAGTCACCAGTACGTTCCAGCAGACACAGTAGTGTGGAAGTCTGTTGGCTGCTCCTCAAATCTGGTTGCTTGGTACCAACTTAGCATGGTGGAGCAGCCATTCGATATGAAACCACTATGTATTTGCCTTACTGGTAAGACCAAAAAATGTTTTAAAAATCTAGGCATATGGAAAGTACATGGAATGAAACCCCGTACCTGCTGTGATCAACGTGACTTTTGCTAGTGGCTTTAAAAGGCCGGGGTTTCACCCGGAATGTTTTAGTCTCCTTATTTTGAAATAAAAGACACACCTTTAAACTTAATTTATAAAGGACCCTACCTTAAAGCTTGCTTATATGTACAATAGTATTACTAATCAGCTTTTCAAGATGCAAACCTTTATAAATTAATTATTTCCTTTGCTGTTCAGAAAGTGATAACGTAGTAGGTGATTACATTTTTGAACAAAAGAAAAGAAAAATGAATTTGAGTTTCAAGTATTTTCTCAGGTTTTGATTTGAAATCTTGCTTATTGTTGACATTTGTCTGAGCTCTGTGCTGACATCAGTGTGACAATATAAAACACCCATAAATGCTCTAACCAGAGCAGAGCTGCTGATCCTTATGTACGTATAAACTCAAATGTAATCAGCAAAGGAGCTCACATGAGGCATGTAATTCCCCTGCCCTTCTGTAGTTCTAAAGTGTTACTTTTGAGCTACAAATGCCTATTTTTAGAGGTTTTAATTAAGTAACCAAGGCATGTATAAATCTGAGTGCATTGGTTCACAATAGCAGTTTTAAAAAATTAGTCTCTATTTCTGCTTGGGGAAAAAAAGACCTATATGAATTTGGAACTGCATTGTGAATACCTGGTTTCCACTGCACTATATTTTTATCAGGGAACCACTGCTGACACCCTGGCTTGGGAAGGGAGCTCCAGATAGAGTGGAGAGGCTGCAAGAGGCAGGCTGCAAGGGCTGGAAAAATGTATTTGAGGGCTTAGGCAGGGCTTTGGTATGGGTCAGAGTTCATGATATCAGGCTCCAATATTGACTATATTTTATATAATATTTATTTAGTGAATATGCTAGATGAGTCATAAAGTTTTTAACTAGGCTTCACTAGAACTTTCTTTTTATAAACAATTGACTGTGACCCTGCAAACACTGATTCATGTGCTTTTCTTTGTGCGTGACAGTGAATGGGAGCACCCACAAGATGAGAAATGAAGCCTATGCATAAGTCTTCGAAGGATCAGGGACACAGAGGTGTGTGATACTGACTTCATACTTTTGACCCTAGCCAAAACATTAATTTTTTTTAATAGCTTGCTTTTCTTTCTTAATCTGTAAAGCAGTTCTTGGCTGGTGACAGCTGTGAGAATTCTGAAATCCATCATGTACCGTGGGGACCTTTTTTGATTTCTGTTGCCTTGTAATACATTTAGGGCAGCACATGGAAAGTAGATAGCCAGAATTTTCTGTTGGTGAAAACAGTCATCCAGAGGAAGGAGACCCAAGAGAGACAACCTCAGAGTCGGAGGAGAGGTCTTGTTTTGCTCCAGCAGTTTCTTCACGATTCTGTGATAATTTTCCCCCATACAGTTGTAGTTTTACCAGCTTTACATTGTTCCCCTGCAAACCCAGGAGGTCGAGTGGCCTGTGTTCCACCCCCAGCATTTGGGAAGCCCTGTGATAAAGCAACAGAACTCTCCCATTCTTAAAGGAATTGAGATATTTTGTAGTCCTCAAATATGTTTCTCATACACGTCTGTGGTTCAAATTTGGTTTTCATCACATAAGCATGAATAACAGAGTTAGTGATATTAGGTGTATTTGATGTAAAATAGTCAGCCCTTTTAGCTGGTAGGGGGAAGGGAGGCACTTCACTGAGGTTTGTAAGTTACTAGAAATGTGTATTAGAAAGTGAAAACCAGACCCAAAGTTGATGAAATGATTTAAAATAAATTCATTGAAAAAGTATGCTCTACAAAATTAACACTGTCTGCCTCTCATTCACAGATATACTCACATTTGAAGCAGATAGGGGATTATCCCTTTGGGCATGTTATGATTCCCTTTATGGCAAGGAAAATGTTCTTGGAATAATAGACATATCAGAGTAGCTGGGCTGAGCTATAAAGCTTCCTACCGAAACTGCTGAAGAAGGGTTTCCCAGATCATTGGATGAAACCTGAGAGATAATAATTGCTCACCAGACTCCTGTGCCTGTTTTCTGGGACAACAGCTTATACATTTCTTTAGCAGCACAATGCCCTTGCTCCACCTCTGACCTTGTTCTCATCTTGCAAACCATCCTTGTGTAATCACAGCCTTGAGGGGAGCCCCTGTTTGCTGGATTGCTGAGGGAGGCTTGGATGTGCTTTCTTATGCTACCTTTCCAGACTGTGTGTCTTTATTGTAGATGGAACCCTCCCCAGTGACTGAAGCTGAGAATATGATTTATCCTAGAAGCCTTGTATCAGCCATGTCTACATAGAGTCTAAGTTCAAGAGACAAATATTATGCAGGTCTCTCCATCCTGATCAACAGAGAAAAGTAGTCATAGAGTCAATCTTTCCACCTGGAGGATCATAGAATGGTTTGTGTTGGAAGGGACCTTAAAGATCATCAAGTTCCAACCCCCCTGCCATGGGCAGGGACACCCGCCACTAGACCAGGTTGCTCAAAGCCTCATCCAGCCTGGCCTTGAACACCTCCAGGGATGGGGCATCCACAACTTCTCTGGGCAATTCCAGTGCCTCACCACCCTCATAATGAAAAATTTCTTCCTAATATATGATCTAAATCTACCCTCTTTCAGCTTATACCCGTTACCCCTTTTCCTATCACCACACTCCCTGATAAAGAGTGCCTCCCCATCTCTCCTGTAGGCTCCCTTGAAGTACTGGAAGGCTGTTATAAGGCTCCCCAGAGCCTTCTTTTCACTAGACTAAACGAGCCCGACTCTCTCAAGCCTGTCCTCATATGGGATGAGTCATTCCGGCTATCTTCTATATACCTGCTTAGGATGGCAGTCACCCTGTCCAAGTTTAGACATCTCTAACTGTCTAAATCAGAGGTGATTATTCAGGCTGCCTTTATAGTCCCACCCTAAGATCAATATCTAAAATAATTGGGGTGAATTACCCCCTGGAGGCTCCTCTCTCTTCCCATTGACGGTTACACAACTAGTGTTAGAGTAAGCAACTCACTTTGAGATATTTAAACTGAGGTGAGATAAATAACACCCCTCCAGTAAGTGATCTGAATACAGACATGTATTTCTATGGACTGTGTTACATGCCTCTAGAATAGCAGACTTTACTCTCCTCTAGGAATGCCTTGTTACTTTCTTGAATTTATGTGCTCTGTTTCTCCATTTTATTCAACATGATAACTGGTCTGAGAACAAGTGTGTGTGTCTAGAAAAGACAAAAGCCACTGTGTAATGAAATAGTATGTACAGTATTGCACTTTAGTCAGCAGCCATATTTTCATTCCCTGACACAAAAGCATCAGCAAAGCAGAGAACAGTGCAATTTGAATAATGTGTGCAAAATCAGTGAGAGCATTGAAGTGTGACCCTGGACAGACATTCTTCTTTGGTCTTGTTTAGTGACCAGTCATAATGGGAAATCACCTCTGTAATTCAGCAGCATAGGTTTACTTTTGCAAATGGTAGGAGAACTGAAAGCTTTGAAAGCTCTGCAAGAGCCTGAACACCGCCAGGGTTCTTAACGTGTCTGAGAGGGAGGATCATCTGCAGCCTTGAACACACTAAGTATAGACAAGAAGTACATAAGCAGTCAAAGATAACACCACTTTGTATCAAGAGCTGCTATCCAGCCCTACAAAGGAATTTGAACAACTGCTAAGGATTTCTAAAGTCTGCACTTGATTACTGCAGGACTTCAGATACCCCCTCCAAATATTTACGATCCTTCACTACAAATCAGTGGTTAAATACACCTAAAAATAATGCTGTAAAAACTTCTTCACGTATCTTAGGTACAGAATTATGATGAGATTTGCTCCTATTTCACAGATACATTCTTTGACCTGAGCTATGTGTTTCAACACTCTCTCCTTACATCAAGGGCTCTTCAAGGTTTTTTCTGCACGTGCTGAAAGACATTTCTTTACCTGAGGCTACTCTGTTAACTTCTTTGAGCACGAAGTATCTCTGGATAATTTAACAACATGAGGCACACTCACAGGATTTGGCAGATTGTCTCAGGTATTTGGAGTTAACCAATAATAACATCCCTGCTCCTAATCCTCCAGATTTCTTCTAAGTTCTGCTTCTATTTGTTCTTAGTGAAAAGCATGGCATTATCTTATTACAGCAATTTCATTTTCATTATCTAAGTAGATTGCTGTGTCAGCAAAAAGCAGCAATTTGGAAAGGATGGAAGAGACTGAGAGTCATGGATGAATGAATGATAGCTGGAGAAGTAAAAGAAGAGAGAAGAGGGTATGTTGAGTGATTGAGAGTTTGGGAAAATAAGGTGAGGACTGTGGTAATTAGTTAAGATATATGGCTCTTTGTTTACATGGTTAAACATGGAAACCCTGCCTTTTTCCTGTTACATATAACCTGTGCTTAAAGGGCTGAAGTTCAGACAGAAGCCTGCTGCAAAACAGTTGGTTTAGTAGAGGCTAGAGCACTGAGATGACTGTAAGATCATGTCTAAGTCATTTGACAAGAAATATTACCTAGCAAGAAATCGTCTACCACCAAGTCCCATTTTAAAATATGCTTTTGAGATGCATTTCCTTGTACCCCAAGAAGAGGCCTGGAAGGTGAGGAAAATCAGTTATGAACCTTCATTTAGTTATGCTCCGAATGCCTCAGACATTGCTTTGGAGATACAAGATTTCAAGTGATGATATATAAATTGATGTGGGCAGGGAGAACAGCATGCTCTGGTCAGCATCTAATTAGCTCCAATTTAAACAATTTTCTGGGCTGAGTGTCTTTAACATTTAAAATCTATTGTATATCTCTTTCTATGTATAATCCAATGTTCACTGAAAAAAAAATGGGGCTACATCTACCATAGTAAATAAAATAAATCAAGGACTATTCTCTGGCTCTAATGACAAATAGTGTGGCACAGCTTATGTCCATATTTTGCTCAGCTTTCTTCTAGAAGAACAGGATGTCCACAACCGAATTTCCATTGGGAATGACAACCTATGGGTCTGAATGCTGCCTGGAGAGTGTCAGGGCGAGCCAGAACCAGACTGTGGAACATGCTAAAAATATGTGGGATAGTCCTGTGCCAGTGCTCCCCCTCTAGTTTATTAATACAGATATAGCCTGTGAGTCTTTTGATTGGCATCAGTGGGTGAAAATGAGCCATCTACTGTGATGGCTTTGTAATCCCTTGAGATTCCCAGAGCATATTGCTTACTGGTAAAAGGGACCTCCATCTCAAAAGAGAAAAAGGAATTTAAAAGCTGCTTTGGGCATTTTGCCAGCTGCATAGCAACATCTGGTTGGCATTCAGAGGCTTCAGGGGCAGCTAATCCTGCTCTGAGCAGGATTAACATCCCTGTTTAAAATGTACTCTTGGTATGTCTGATGGAGACAGGATTTTGGCTGGCCAGAGCAGAGGGGAAGAGTGCAAGAAGGAGGGCCTGTGTGACTGTCACATAGTGTTTCCATCCCAACTTTGCTCTTTATGGCTTCAGTGCTTCACCTGCTGAAAAAAAGAAGCACCATAGCTTTATCAGCCCTGCAAAATACTCATTAAATATTGTAGAGATGATTGCCCATCTTCTTTTTACTACATATTCTGTAAGTGCGAGCACTTTTCAGTAAGGGATGAAGTTATTTACAGAAATATTACTCTGCTTTCTCTAGCACAGATGAGTAAGATTAGTTGAACAAGATTATATTCAGCATAGATGTACGTAAATCCCAGTTGCATTGTTTATGAAACTGTTTTAATTAAGGAAATACAAGATTTGTTTGTAGCAGGATTGTAGCATAACTCACAGATGAGCTTCTACACAACCTTCAAGGCCAGGCTGGATGAGGCTTTGAGCAACCTGGTCTAGTGGAAGGTGTCCCTGCCCATGGCAGGGGGGTTGGAACTGGATGATCTTTAACGTCCCTTCCAACTCAACCATTCTATGAGTCTATGATTTTTTCACGCTTTCCATAGTTATCGGCAGAGAAGTTAAATGCCCTTGACTCAAAGCATCCCTGCTGACAGTGGCTGATGGATTTCCTAAAGACAACTCTGCTGCTAAACTCAGCTGTTGGAAATGACAACACAGAAGTTTGGCACTGCCTTAGAAGTGCTGGAAAGCCTTGTGTTCAAGTAGATTCTCTTTGAAACTGGAGTGCTGTGGACTTGTGAGAAGCATGGTAAACCATAGCCTGTCCTGTCCGGAGTGCAAGGAGGGTTCCCTGTGGCTCCAGAAAAAGGGGCAGTATGAAGACACAGTGAATTGCAAACCCACTTTACCCACTTTACAGCTTGCCTCTGGGCATCTTTATGAGGAACACATACAATTAAGTTCTTATTAATTAGCAGTACATTCTGAACATGGGAAGCACTCATATTTGCAAGCAGTTTCTTCTGCATCCTCTCATTTAAATTTGTACAGAAGAGGAATTACTGGTGTACTTCTGCATGTCACTGTGAGTGACAGTTCAAATTACAGCTCAGCTGAGTGTTTGGCCTGGTATGCTCAGATTTGTAGATAGTTTGAATATCATATCCAAGTGCAATATTTGCATACTTGCATGCAGTATTTACATATTCAAGTATTATATTTACATGTTCTTTATTTTGCATGTTGAGACTTTTGACAAATAAAGGAAACACTTCAAACTGTGTCGTCATTTTTGTTTCCTATGTCTCAGATTTTCTAGAAAAATAAGTTGCTACATCCCCCTCTTTCATCCCTGAAAAGGAGCAGGAAAATGAGCCGCTTTCCTGCAGCAGCTGCTGCACCTGCTGTTTACAGTGAAGTTGGACCACAGCAAGGCTCCCTTTCTGGTCCACAACATTTCCTCTAGCAACCAAAGCCGACACATCAAAGTGAAAGCTCCGAAGGAGAAAAACAACGTGACCTATTGTTCCAACAAAACAAAATAAATCGTCTGTAGGAAGAGAGTAAAAGCTGCTAACTGGATATTTAAAACATTAATATTGAGAAGAAGACTGCAAAGCAAAACATCAAGTAACGTGTGGTTGTGATGATGCTAGACGCAGTGCAATTTCTAGAATTTCTCTGTACTGTCACTCGATATGCCACGATTCTTTGTAGATACACATCACAGCTCTAGATAAAAGGTGGTGTTGGCCTCTTTCATTTGCTTCTGTTTCCAGTTTTGAAAAGTCCTGAATTCTGACATTCTTCAGTCTGATGAGGTTTGGACCTATTCTTGTATTTGTGGTCTTTCTTCTTTTGTTCTTCCTTTCTGTTGTTTGTTATTCTTACGATGGAAATACCTTGAGGTTCCCACTGAGGGCCCCATTGTGCTAGACAATTACACTGCACAAAGAGATTATGATGTAAATAGAGAAACCAGTGCTTGCTAGAGGAAATAGAGACACAGAGAGTGGAGAATCAGCTTGCCTGCAAGGTCAGAGGCAGAGGTGGTCAAAACCCAGGCTTGTGTTGCCCAGGTTGTAGATCCTTCTTAGTAGTGGGGAAGACAAATGAAAATGCTATGTTCCTTCACCTGAATGAGAATGATTACATTTTTTTCAAAAGCTTAAAAATACAACTGGCTTTGCTGTAAGGAAGAGGTGTAGAAACATGTAGCTGAATGCCAACCAGGATTTCTTAAGAAACAAAATGCAATCTGGAAGATTGCCTGCCATCATGCAATCATATTATCCAGAGGCTCTTGGGTTACCTCCCCTCTCAGCATAATCAAATTAGTTTTAACCTTGTGACCTAGATGTAGGCAATGAAACCTTCAACTTTCTTCCAGCAACACTGCTGCAGCCATGCAACTGTGGAATGGTGCACCTTATTTCCTGTGATCCCAGTTCGGGGTTCTGGCCAGAAAGCTGAAGGCACAGAAATCAAAGCCTAGTCCCTACCTTCTGGATGCTTTTTAGGGAGCTCTACCATCAGAGAAAAGGAGACAGAGCAGAAAAGTGTGTCTAAAATTAGACCTTCTCTGTGAGTTTACTTGAAAGAGTCTGGAGTGGCCGATGCAGAACTGTGTATACTTCATTACCAAGTAATCAGCTAAAGTCAAAAAAAAGCACAATTGTTTCATGAGAAATGGAAATCCAGAACTTGACTCAGTTTTTTCCCATTCTAAAGAATGTCAGAGGAAAATAAAGAAAACTACTACAAATTTCATGGAGAAAATTGAACAATCCCACTGCTTTGGTTTAATTACTTCCACACAAAAGACTCAAATGGTTGGTACATTCTGCTTACTGGGTTCATAGCACCTGGGTCAGGTCTTCATAATACTCACAGGCTGAAAAGCTGTATCTTGTATTGTAATTTTAACACATTGAACTGAAACTTTTGCAAAACAAATATTGACAATAAAGGACTTTGGATTGTTCAAGAGCTAAAAGCACAATTCACAGAGCTCAGTGTAGAGATACCTAGTGAACTCTGATGGCCATTGAGAGACAGGGGATCAGGGGGCTCAACTCATTGCCTTCCCTCCACAACCTTTACACTGACGAAAACATGAGCCAGGTGAAACCCAACAACTCATGAAGATCACGTGTATCCAATCCTACAGTGCACTAGCTTGGTAAGAAAACTTCAGTGAAGAGGCCCTTATTTCTGTTACTTTGCTGTATTTGATCACCTTGTGATTTAGGAACATCTTTCTCAGACTATGCCTTGCTCTCAGCAAAGCTAGAAATTTCACTATACTTTTCCCCATTAATGTGAAGAATCATCACCAAATATTTTAGAACTACCTATAGAGTTAGATCACATTTCTTAAAAAAAAAAAAAGCCATTTTATTGAAAGAATATTGAAATTCCTTCATAATGCAGTGTGAATTTGCGTATTTAGAGCACAATCTCTTGCAACTGATGGCATAAAACTACAACTAAATCCTATCTTGACCTAAGGTGGTTAGATATATTTTACCACCTAAGAACTGTGAAAGGCTTTGAGGGTCCCTACATAGTCTTTTTGCTGTATCTGTAGAGTGGTAGTACAGGCAGATGGGTGCTATCTGTGGCTAAGGCTCTACAGAAACATACCTGATAAGGCCATGATACAGAAATGATTTCAAAGACACACAGTCACAGACGGGTCCACAACCCTCTTTAGTTTTCACTGGGGCTTAGGTACTGTTGTACACTTTCTTCTAGTGTCCCTCTCCCTTCCATCCAAAATAAGACATAAGGATTATTTGCCTTATCCTGCTTTCATAGACGAGACAAAAATACCAGGAACAGCCTATTCTAACACCTGAAAAAATCATCTTTACCTGAGGATGCCTTAAAAAAAACCTAAACTGAGACAGATGAATTCTGGTGAATCCGGCTGAAGTGCTTTAAGGTATTACTGCCCTGCTGTCGTCTGCCACTCTTGCAGCAGCTGCCCACGTCTTCAGGGAGTCAGCAAGAAGGGGTGAGGACCTACGCCCTGGCTGGTCCATCACAGAGATGAACCCATCAACTGAGGGCATCTTTGTGGCAAAATAGGTTTACCACCTTTTGCTCTGCTGCCCCACTGCCAGGCAGCAGTGCCACCAGACAGGCAGCCACAAGCAGCTGGGCTACCAACATGGCCAAAAGTGGGTCAGTCATAATTCCTTCCTTCCTTCCTTCCTTCCTTCCTTCCTTCCTTCCTTCCTGTCCTTTTTATCTATTTTCCCCTTCCCTTCCTTTTTCTTTATCTCTCTCCTTCTATCTTTCTCTCTTTCTCCCTTTCTCCCTTTGTCTCTGTCACCTTTCTGTCTTCTTTTTTCTTTCTCTTTTTCTTCACTGCAATATAAGAGTAATGTCTCAATAGAAAATCCACCTCCATACTCCCACCAGCATCCTCCCAGACAATTAAGAATTTGTTCCTTCTCCCCCTCCCCCACAACCTCTTTTTTGTTTTGTTTTGTTATTGTCAGCTGGTCTCTTGGATTAGGGTTTGCAGCTCTCTCTGGGCTCAGGAAGGCTTGGTAGCTTGGCAGGATTTCTTGCCAGATCACTGATCCTAATGTAAGTGCCAGAATCCTGCAGTTTGCATAATGCTAATTTGCTTTTCAGCCCAACTTGCCAACTCACATGTTGCTTAGCATACCGAGTAGCAGAAGGAATGCCATGTGCTCTACCCCAGAGCAATGAGGAGAGTAATTGGATAGATACCCACTACCTGAAATTGAAGCTAATCTAACCAACCCTGGGTATAAACCTTAATGCACTGTTGAGCTTCTGGTAAGAGGTTATTAGACTGAAACTGTTTCAAGCCAATTAGTTCCTTATTCTCAAAGCTCTGATTGTGGAGTTTTCACTGGCATAATAAGGTTACAAATACCACCTCATTATGGCAATATTCACTCACTTAAACCTAGATCCCACCATCCTTACTCATAATGAGTAAGGGTAGTAGAACTGGACCTTAATGCTTGTGTTAATGAAATGCTAGACATGTCAGGGTGGGGCGATACTGAGAGATATCACCACACCTAAGGGATGTTGCCAGTCATCGGGCTGAATGCCAAGTACTTTCAGTCGACTAGGCGTGGGGCTATCTCATTGTATTACCACACATCGAAGTGTCTTATTGCAATACTGGTTCTTTCAAAGCAAAACAAAACGAGACTGCCTAGAAAAAAAAAACACCACCTCTGTTTTCATTTTAAGCTGCACCCACACTGATGTTAATATAGGTGCAGCATCAGTCCAAGAAGGTGGGACTCTGAGTTTACCTAGGTGTGTAGATACATAATCTAAACGGGTTGCCCAGGCTCTCTCTTCAATAAACGGAGGGAAATGAGTACCTCTGAAACACGACTGATCCTTTCTGCATGGTACACCTGTCTTAGGCAGGTGAGATGGACCGCACTCTGAAGGTGCCAGAATCTCTCCCTCGGCTGAAGGGCAGCCTGAGCAAGAGGCTCTGAACTAGATCCTTCCAGTCAGCTGAAGTTACTGGAAGTGTACCTCAAACTTAGTGACAGAAATAGAGACTGGTTTGCTTCCTGACTGATCGCTTGGTCACAGACAGGGACTGTGGTTACAACTCTTGCTCCAATTAGCTGATGCAACACTCACAACCCCTCAGGACAGGGACCATGTCTGTGAGATGCATTTCTTGACAGCTGCCAAGCAGCAATGAATAATAAGGGCGCTGTGAGAAGCAGCTTTGATTTTCTCTGTTTGGTCAGCGTGAAAGCAAGTGCCCTGGCCTGACAGGCCATGCAGACACCCTTCTGGGAAGGTAGCTTGCTGGTTTGTGCAATGGGCTCACTAATGGGTACTTGGAGAGCAGCTTGTTGCTGACATGGTCCCAACACCCAGCAAGCGGCACCTCAGTATGTGGGAAGGGCTTCAGGGGAGTGCTGAGCACACAGTCCTTAATCTAGGAGGTGTGGAGATTAGAGGAAAATTGGGTAAGGAATTTACAATGAAGGCTATGAAATAAATTGTCTGAGTAAGACGTAAGCAAGAATTAATGTCCAAATAATATTGCTTTCATTTCTTGATCTTCTGTGCTTGGATGTGGTTTTGTTTGGAAAGCATAGACATGAAATGCCCCAAAATTTGTCTCTCTACTTTTTCCTGTGTGATACCTTCCCCTGTGATCCTCTCCATTTTAATAAAGCTCCAAATGTGTGGAAGGGCCAGGGCTGGAGGGTTTCATTATCCCTCCATCAAGGCAGTGGCTGTGTATTGAGAAACTACAAAACATTTCCCAGAAAGCACTATCTCTACAGAAAGTCTTGCTCTCTAGGGAAGGATCCTTTGGCAAGGGGCAGTATTGAAAGATGGGATATGTCCTCCGGGCAGACCCTTCTTGCTTCAGGCTGGTTTGGTCTGATCACTTGGGTTTGGAGGACCACAGGAAGATGAAAATTGTAACACCTAACAGACCAATGAAAGGGGAGTATTGTGAAGAGATCTCCACCCACTTTCTTTGGACTTTTGAGGCCTGAGAAAAACATCACCATCTAGCCATTTGCTTCTGCATTAGTGATGTGCACTCCTGTCTCACAGGACAGGGCTGTTGAATGCACCTCAAAGGTACAAGTTGCTCTCACTGTTGAGGATTTCAGTGGAGGAACACTGCAATGGAAAGAAACATCCGTTCATAGGAATCACTCTCTAAGTCACTCCCCACTTTTGCCTATTTAAAGCATGTGGTAGATATATATATATAAAAGTATATATATGTTAGATTTTCAGCATGATATAGTTTTAAATAATTCCAGAAGATGGGGCCCCAAAGTAGCTGGCTTTCAAGCAATTGACTTAATTGGGATGTCTGGATTTACTGGGCATTCTCAGGTAGTACAATAATGCATGTTCTTATGGGATTACATGATAGGGGAGTTAGATCACACAAGAAACCTGCCCAGCAGCTGGGTTCCAGGGATGAAAAGTCTTGCACAAAGTGTTCTATTGTGGGAAAGTATGGGATCAACGACAAACTTTTAGAAATCTCTGTGGTTAGTTATGTTTTTAGTGAGTGTGAGGTTAAGAGAGAAGGAAACCTCATTATGAACAGAAAATGATTTCTCAGGAATTGCTCTCAACAGTCACACTAAAGCTGCATTTCCTTTCTTTAAGCATGCATACATTTCTTCTCTTTAAAATCTCTGATTGTTCAGCTGAAGAAGGTGGTAATTGCCCACTCCAGTGATTCAGCATTCTGGGAATTTCCCAAAACTGGTCTGAGTTGAGCTATAGTTTCTGCCAGCCTTTTCCAGCCTTAAAAAGTCCTTTTCTCCCTAAAATGGTCAAACTTCTTTGCTTTCTTAATTCAAGATGGAAAGGGCATTTGATTAACACTGATGATAGACAATGACTGTCTGATGTGTGTAAATATGATTTTATCGGAGAGCTAAAAATAGCACTTTTATTCCCTGTAGAAAATATTCCTTTCCTAACATATTTTACATACTTGCGGCAAATATACAGGGTATAGTACTAGGTTACAAGGTATTATTTTGTAGCTTAATAGCCAGAAAAACTAATCAGTTTAACAGAGCCAGAATATAAACACAGGAAAGAAAGTAACCCAAGAGTGGAAACTAATGAAAAGGAGAGAATCAGTACAGTCAAAGATGTGTGTGAGTGAGCTGTGAATAATTAAATCAGTCAGGCAAAGCACTGCAGTGTTGACCATTCTCTGCTGCCATCTTTTCAAATCCTTTCTTACCTCCTACTTTCTTTCTAGTATCCCCAAGCTACCTACTACTGTAATATTTAAATAGCTATTATTTTCCTTTTCTGTTTAACTATTAAAATCTTTCCTCCTCTGTGCTGTGTGTTAAAACTCAAGTTAGATATTGGAAGCTAAAAGAGGTTGTAAAATATTTTGCTTTTTTCCTTGATTTTTACGCTTGCTGGATCTCATGTGCATACATGTGTATGCATGTGTGTATGGCTAGCCTCTGCTACAAATTAAAGTAGCCACACAGAAGGACACAAAAGGCACTTAGCCAGGATGAAGGATCTGTCCCCATTGTTTCCTTGGAGTGTTGGATCAAATATCCTTTGACTCATATTTAATTAAAAAAAATAAATCCTAGCAACCCGGAATTAAAATTATTGTTGTTGCTAGAAATTGAATGTGCAAGGAATGAGAGAATGCGTGTTTAATGTGTTACGATTACTTTTCAGGATGTTATAAGCTTTGCTCCCACTGAACCCAATGGGAAAATTCCCGGTGACATCAGTGATGCACTAATGGGTTCATAGCCCCTACTCAGGGTAGGTTCCCGTGCAATTGGTAGGTGTGGATAAGCAGAGAAATCCCATTGGAATTAAAAAAAAAAATTACTTTTCAAAGATCATCATCAGCGTGAGCAATCTCAGTAAAGTCCTAACGGCTGTTGTTAACAAACTATGTTTTATTAAGTTTCCTGTAAAACAATGTGCTTTGAGAGGGAGGGGAAAGGCGCGGGGGGGTGGTGGAGTGGGGGTAATTGTAATTCCAGTGAATCAGCTACTCTGGGAATTTCCAAAAGGTGTGGTTAGCTTGGAAGACTGTGGTGTTTGCCACATTTTTCCTTCCTAAGGCTAATCTTTGTAATTCAAATTAATTTGCAACCATTTAGTTTTGAACCTAAAGTTCATATAGTAAATTAAGCCCCATTATTTGTAAATTTACCAAAGGCACAGACAATGGTAACAGCTATTGAAAAAGCCTAGGTATTAAGTGGAATCCATTTATTACAAATTCGGAGATTTGCCAGATAGTTCAACACTGCAAACTTATCCAGCAAGAAAATGAGACTATCCAGATCATGGGTAGAAGATGAAGCCAGCACATCTGCAATGTGAGGGTGCCACCAGGCAGCAGGGAGAACACAGAAAAGGGACTGACCAGATGAGTCCCTGCAGTGAACACCACTCAGGAAAGGAAAATTTAAGGGAACTAGTCGCATGGAAGACATGCAAACCCCAAATAGCCAGACATTGTAGTGGCTTGTTCACCTCCCAAGCAGGAAAGATTCATACAGAATATGGCAGTATTTTCCTTTCTACTGTGAATGTCTGACTTTTAAGAAAAGAATCATCTTCAGAAGTGTAGCGGGAAAAACATTTTAACTATTACCCATATATATTTGACTGAGAAACTACTATTGTTAGCATCCAAGAAACATGGCAAATGCTTCCCAGCTGTATTATTGTATTATAATAATTTTCCATTACAGAGGTGACTGTTGCTCCAAGCCAGAGTATGTAAAGTAGCCAAGATTTGACTCTCCAGGCTCTGCCATGCACAATGCTAAGCACCTCATGCATGATGCTGAGGTCTCTCCATACTTACAGACTTCCCTGGGAGTTGAAGGCACTGAATACTGCCTGGGAGGAAGAGATCTGTGTGTGGCAGAAAATGTTAGCATATTAGGAAAGTAAATGGAGATGATTTAATGATGAGACTACTGCTTCTCATGCTGACCAGCATTGTTTCATTGTTTCATTGCATTCCCTCATCAGTTGGCATCTATCTTGTGCCTCATGGTGAGTGCGGACTGCAAGCTCTTTGGGGAAAGCACTGGCCTTCGGCTCAGTGGTCATGGGGAGCAGTAGCCAGGTGCCTCAATCACAGCAACCACAAGCTCCTGCAATCACGCAACAGCTGCTTCCTTCCTTTGTGTGATTGCTCAGCTTGTTTACATCTGTCAAGCCTTTTATAAAAGCTGTGCTGCTTGCATGGGCTGTTTTGGGGCTGTTGGGGTTTTTTGGACTGGTGTGCTTTTTTTTTTTTTTTAAATTGTTTTGAAGACTCTTTTTAGTTAAAAAGTGTTTGCCACCACAGTTAAGACATGGACTGGATTAAAGTTCAAAACCAGCTCACGTCAGCAAGTGGATGGAAATTGTTACCATCTGACAGCTGGTGGCCTGGAAGGAAAATGTAAAAGTCACTGCATGAAGGATTGGTTCAGGGCAGTGCCACAAGGAGTGACATGGCTTTGTTTTATATCCTGGGAGCGCAGCTCTCTGTTCTGCCTGAGATGTGCTCAGAGGAAGTGGCATGGCTGCAGTGGCTGGGCCTTTCCATGTGTTAAACCTGTGCAGAAGAAGCTGTAGTTTGTGCCACTGGTGACATGTGGTAAGACAGTAGGGTGGCAGGCCTGGTTCTTCAACCAAGACTTCTCTGTTGCCTTTCAGCCCCCTAAGTCCTCCTCCCAGCCCTCATATCATCAACTTCCACCAGCAAACAACTGAATCAAAGAGGAAAAATTATTTTCTTTTCACCTCTGGTTGCTTTAATGATGGCCAGTTTTATAATATGGTATACGAATGCCCTAGAAATGTTAACTGCCAGAATGCCTCATGCTGACTAGTGTGCATTTAGATACCTGTTAAACTCCGTTACAGAGTGTGTAGTATGAATAAGACAGACCAGACAAAGGCTGCAGAATTAACTGACCCTCCCGAGGTCACCTGGGGAACTCCAGGAATCGCACTGGGATTGCAGATTGCACATTGCAGATGCATGTCTTCTGGCCCCAGTAATGCCAGCTAAAGAAATTACTGCCTTGAACTTCTGACGTGCCAGAGGGTTGTGCTGCCTTCCAGGGAGACTCCAAAAGGCTGGAGAAATGGGCTGACATGAACCTCATGAAGTTCAACAAGGGGAAGTGCAAAGTCCTGTACCTGGGGAGGAAAAACCCAGGTTCTTTCCATGCACCAGTACATGCTGGGAGCTGACCAGCTGGAAAACAGCTTTGCAGAGCAGAACCTGGAGGTCCTGGTGGACACCAAGTTGAACATGGGCCAGCAATGTCACATTGCAAAAAAGAAGGCAAACTCTGTCCTGGGCCGCATGAGGAGAAGTGTTGCCAGCAGGTTGAGGGAGGTGATCCTTCCCCTCCCTTCAGCACTGCTGAGGCTACACCTGGAGTACTGTTTCCAGTTCTGGGATCCCCAGTACAAGAGAGAGATGGACATACTAGAGAGAGGACAACAAAGGGCCACTAAGATAATTAAGAGTCTGGAGCAAGAAATGGCAAAGGCTCAAACAGCACACTTTTGCTTCTGCTAAAGATATCTCCAAGCAAAAGCAGGGACCAGCGCAGCTCTCCTATAAGGAAAGACTAAGAGAGTTGAGACTGTTCAGCCTGGAGAAGAAAAGGCTCAGAGAGCATCATCAATGTATATAAATATCTGAAGGGAGAGTGCAAAGAGGATGGTGCCACGCTCTTTTCAGTGACAGGACCACAAGCAAGGGCCACAAACTGAAACACAGGAGGTTCTGTTATTTTCTCTGAAACAGTTTAACGAGTGAACATAAGAGCATTTGAACAGGCTGGCAGAACAGCAGGTGACTTCTGGAGGGAGGATGGTGGCCAGCAGCCAGGGCTAGGCTGGGTCCAGTTACCTGTTACCTCTGTAACCAGTCCAGTTGCATTAGAAAGGCATATGTGGGCTCAGTGCCCTCATCTCTGCACTGCTGTGTTAAACAAGTACTAGGAAGTGGAAGCCAGAAGAACAGTAGAGCCAATAAACTACTGCAAAACTCATGAACTTTCCAAATGAACTAAGGAAAACAAACTTAAGGACAATAAACTGTAGTGACAGTTAAAATTAAAATGTTTGGGGATGGAAAGGGTCAAATAAATCATTGTCTGTGGCTTCCTTACTGCAGAGGATGTGTTGAAATGTTCAAGAGTGAAGGTACAGGGAGCTTGCTTACATAATCAGGCAGATTACATGGAGTTAGAAAGCACATCCACGTATTTCAGGAGGAAGTACGTTTTCTTAGAGGAAAAGAGATGAGTATGATAACTGAGAAAAATATTTTATCCTGGATGAACCCCAAAATAAAATTCTTTGCAATCCAGATCACCTTTTAATGGTGAAATAAGAAATACCATAGAATACTGGATGTGGTAACTGACACATAGGGCCACTGTTTTGTCATTGCCGTCCATGTTCTTCCCACAAGGGTCTACAAGGTACTTGTTTATATAAGTAAGTCATATTTACATTGAGAAAATTTTTGTGTGTGATCCACTCTTATAGAGGTTTGCATTCTGCATTGCTTACATATTTTGGGATACCAGAAGTATCTTAAAAGGCGGATTTTAGAATCTTAATCCTAAAGTAGACATAGCTTGTTGTGAGGTTTTTCTAATGAGATGGGCAGAAATATCTAGCATCTCTCCCTTTGTATTTCAAATGATAAATCAATAATAAATACATGTTAACCTACTCTCCTTGCACTACATCACCTTCTGCAAAACCTAATATGTTGTTTTCAGATTTGTGTCAGTGTCAATCAGTAAATCAGTAAAAAAAAAAAGACAAGACAGGACTCATAACAGAAACCAAAAACCAGAGCACATGATTTCTTCTCTGTGTATGATTTACTTTGTGGTGACTGAAGGTCGCTACTACCTGTAGGCTGACTGCTGTTTTTATTCCATTTCCTAATGGGAAAAAAAACTCTTAGAAAAGTAATCATTAAACTTAAACTTAGTAATCACTTGTGTCTCCAGAGAGGCTGGAAAACGGACTGGAAAAATGTGGGGGTTTTTCTCTTGGACAGATATAAAGCATCCCAGATAGGGAAAAGGGGTCTTTCCCTCTGCTCTGCCTTCTTGGTAAATAAAGCAGGAATCATCACTTCTGAACACTCATAAATGCACCGAGAATTATATTTACAAATATGGAAAAAATATGGAAATATTTGAACATTACCTGTCAGGTATATTTCTAGTCCAGACATAAAGTGATCACAGGATGCAAAAATCTATTCCTTTGTCTTGTTATTCTTACATGTACTATGGCAGAGGTCAGGGGCAGTGATGCCTTGGCAGTGGGTGTAGAACAGTGCTCGTGAGTATGTAACAGTTACTTTTCATGACATTCTAAAATCCCTTCAAGATTAAGTGGTGGTTTACCAGGGTTTGGAGGTTGGCAACTTTAGACTCAGGTGTTTAAAGCCAAAGCTGAATATACAAATGACTCTTCTCTTGTGGATTTAACCTTCAGCTCTTCAGATTGGTTCAAAAGCCTCACCTAATGAATTCATGTTGCTGAGACTTATTTTCTTATTTACTTCTATTTTTAAAAAAGGGATGTGAAGTGTACATACATAATGATAATATTAATTTTCTTTTGCATTTCAAAAAAGTGACTAAGACAACTTCACAAATGATGAAGATAAAATAATAGAGTGTCACTAATGTTATTAATTACAGTGAATGCCACAGGAGGATCCCCCGTGCAGAGTTCATTTTCTTTTGTTGTTAAATGAGTCTCAATGCTAGTTATTGTTAAACTGTGGGAATCGACATGGACTGCTGGCAAAACAGGCAGTCTGCACTTTCTGCATAGTCGTGTTGTCCCTTTTTATAAGCCCTTGACCTCACCTAATTCCTCCCTGTTCCACCATTTGAAAACCGAAGATGTTAACCCACTATTTAAAGAGGTTTTGACATATGTAACTGTAGAAGTGCAAACAAGAATGTTGCCATTGTTGTCACAGAGGTGGTAAATGCCAACCACGGTCCAAATTAATATTTTAATTCTTCTTTGGAAGCAATTCGCCTTACTCTTTCAAAGAAAACATCATCTTTTCTAAGTATTTCTATTATTCCTGGTCAGGCTGGAAATTCTTCAACAGGGAACACTGTGTTAGCTTCATAAAGGCAAAAGACCAGCCGTTTTAAGGGGCATTTTCTAATGCCCTTGACTATACACTGGAGACAAGAGATGCCACAGTTCAGCAAAGCCACAGTTCCTCTCCCGACACGTCAGTCTCTACTAGTCGCGTCCACTGTCAGTGCTCTCAGAGAAAAGGGTGTATAAGCAGGGCCTGAAGCACTGACATCAAGCACCCGCACTGGAACCTCCAAACACAACTGCTACCTGAGCACCCACACACAGTCCTGGAAACAAACAGGCACTCCACAAATGGAGCTCTGTTAAGACCTGCTACTAGTGCAAGGCTGTTGTTCCGCCCTTTACTTCCTCCCTAAATGCTTGCATTGTCTAATAACTTTTGTGTGGCTTTCCCTTTGAAGGCAATTATGGATACACTAAGTAGGAATTTATCCACTGTAATATCTGTAATATTTATTTAACCTAATAATTTCATTGCCAATACTGAAACCTGTTATGTGAACACTACACTTGAACACAACTTCATGTCTCAGTAGGCAGCTCTTCTGCCTCCTCCCCCTTTTTTTCTGTGCTGAACATAGTCCTTGTGCGGCTTTATTTTTGTTACTCTTCTCTGAATCCTTTCCAGCTAGCCTGCACATACTTCATTCAAATGTGGTGCACAGAACAAAATTCAATGCCCTATGTGAAGCTAGCCTTCTGTGTGATCTAGGTACTGCTAAATGTTGGACTTCATGTTAAGTTTTGCTCTTGCAACAAATAACTGGAAAGACTTAGAAATGTGGTAAGAAGACAAAAATAATGACAGAATTAGAGCACTCTCCACCTTTCACCTGCTTTTTAACTGACTAAGAAAGAAAAGAAAAATCAAGATGTCTCAGATTCATTTAATCTCCATGCCAAGTCAAGGGCATGAGTGGTGTTGTCCTGCATAGCACACAAATCCATCAACTGATAAATCTGTCAGTCCCTCTGTTCATCTCCCTGCCCTCATGAGCCAGAGAGGGATGAAAATAAACTGGGATAGTCTCAGCATCTGATTCCACATGGATAGTCATGCTCAGATCACAGACTTCTGACTATACAGGGGTCAGAGTCAGAATGAAAATGTTTTCCTCAGTGTAAAGGTTGTCTAAGTGTATTTGGGAGCTTAGAGAAGAGGGAAGAGAAGTCTGGTCTCCACTCCAGTATCAGTGACAGGCTGCTGGCAGTAACTGATGTAGTGCAGGTGGCCACGGTTGGCTGATAGGGAGCTTAGAGAAGAGGGAAGAGAAGTCTAGTCTCCACTCCAGTATCAGTGACAGACTGCTGGCAGTAACTGATGTGGTGCAGGTGGCCATGGGTGGCTGATGTTTCTCACTGTTTGGAGGTAGAGAGGGATTTCTTCTCCCTTATCAGAGGGACAAGAGTTGCAAGTTTTTTCGTCTTCCTTGTTAGCATGTGGCATAGCCTATTTGCTAGGATCATGAGGATCTTTGGACATTGGTGACAGCTTGGTCCTTCTTGTCCTCTGCCTGACACATGCAGCACTTCAATCTTTGGACATTGGTGACAGCTTGGTCCTCTTGTCCTCTGCCTGACACTTGCAGCACTTCTGAGAAGAGAATGTTTCAAGAAATAATTTTGCTCAGTATAGACCTACATCTATTATAGAGATATAGAATAACCCAACCATAGAGAGTGAAGAGAGAATTTCACCAGTCCTCTGGGCTCTAGTGAAAAATAAAAGTGCAAAATAGTGTAATGTTACACATCTGACACTGTGTTACTCCCATCTAGACCTCTCTAAAAGAGGTGTCCTGAGTTGTCACAGGAGTATGTAGTAAAAGTAAGAAATTATTAAAAGGTAGATATGCCTAGGGACGTTCCTAAATATGAGTGGGAATTTTAGTATTTTGTTTAGTGTATTTTCATGGACAAGTAGAGGAGATGTACTTTTTAATCTTTGGACCTAGCTTAAGTAGTATTCTACTGTACATTTAAAATGTTAGACTTCCAATAGAGAAAGACCAATTCCGTCATCCAATGTTTGTTACAGTCATTGCAGAACTGGCACAATTGTGTGATTGCAGTACAAAACCCAACTCATGGCTTTAGTATCAGACAACTCACCAAACTGAGAGCAGAGAGGTATGCAGTACAAAACCCAACTCATGGCTTTAGCATCAGACAACTGACCAAACTGAGAGCAGAGAGGTGCCGTTACTAAGCTTCCAAGTTGTAGCAATGTCTGAGTTTCATTCATGTATTTACTGTTGCCTTGATCATCTCCTTTAATAGAAAGAACTGCAGGAGGAGGAAATATACTCCAAAAGTACTGTGAGTAGCTGTTTGTGGTTATCTCACATCATCATTCCCAACTTGAAAAGTCACACAGACAGAAGATCTGAAAGAAGCTTAATTTTAAAACACACAGACCCTTGACCACACAACTGGAGCAGCCGACTCTCACATAAACCCGAAAGCAACCCTACCTTGGCCCACCAGCAGCTCTCTGTCCTCTCCTGCTGCCAATGGCGTTCCCATCCCAGGTGAAAGGATTACAGCAGACACAGAGATTAATTTTTAATGTAGAGAAGTTCATCTGGTTGGGACCAGGTTTCAACTACAGAGTAACCTGTCCCTGCCTTTAGGGTGTATGCCAGGTTATAATGGTTATACCACTATTCTGCCAACCTGTGAAACTGCAGCCTTGGTACGCTCCAAAGAATCAAGTGCAGGAGAAAAATGAAAACATAAATTCTGTGTCTTGATGTTGCTTGTGCTCTTGTCTTCTCAGGCAGTGAAATGAGTATCTAAGGATCCATGAAAGGATGGATCCAACGATCTATCCCAAACAAATGGTGCTACTGGCAGCATGGCTATTTTGTGACTGTACCACAAGTACCAACCATACAGTGATTCCCACTCTTGTCCATATGAAGTTGGCCACATACACTCTGTCTGCTGTGAGGGAATCTCTTACTTTCCCTCTAGTCCTGCAGCAACCCCAGCATGTAGGAGTGGTGAGAGAATTATGACTTTGGTGCTGCTGCAACATTCTTCTTTAGGGCAGGTGTGTGTTGTACACTAAGAAAAAAGGCTCTGTCTACCACAGCCAGAGTCTGCAAAGTTGCTCTGGAAGTGAGGCTGGTGAGAGATTTCCAGAAGCTGCAGGGGTGAGAGAGGCAGAATAGTTGCAGGAAATAATGTTGCCTCCATCCAGCTGGTGCACAGGAGGCGGCATGACTCTCACATCCCAAGGTGTTTGCAGCCTATCAATGGCCATAAGGACATCCTTGCCTTCTCCCTCTCTGTGACCCCAGGCCCACAGTCACACTGTTAGTGCCCCAGATGAAGCCCACCTACCCCTCCTGAGCTCGCCAGCACCTCCTTGCACCCTGGGAGGTGGTCTTGTGGTAACGGTGCTGCATAGGGGCTGCCCAGCTCACTGCTCCTGGAGACTCATCCGTGACTCGGCCTCAGTCAGCTCTTTTGATTTATTTTCTCTTCAGTCAAATACTTTTGCCACAAGCATTAGCGTAACATTAATGACACTTCTGTTTCCATTCAGTTCTGTGTTGTTGTGAACTGCATTTCTCTGGTAGGTATTTGTTTTTGCAATCATAGTGATGAAACACATTTACTGGTTGTAGCAGTTACAGGAATTCTAAATAAATATCTGTCTGTGTTTAATTTCAGTAAATCGGGACATTTCACTAGCATCATAATAATAGGGATTTGGGGAGTACTATGTGTCCATGAAATAATTCTGCAGGCAATTTTTTCTTGCATCAGCGCAAAACCCCCTTCAATTTGGGCTATTCCCAGAAGATAAGGGACTAGTTCTCTAAACTAGAGGATATTCTTTTTCTTCTAGATTTTGCTTTGAGTTTTATATCTATTTTGTTTTGCAACTTTGGTGTGTGAAAACATGTAGTTGCAGTTTTCCACTGGATGTAAGTGGTACTATTTGTAGATGTTATCCTTCCTAACCTCCAGGGAGGTGTATCTAGTTAGCTTCCATCTCCCCAAGGTACCAATACTGCCACTGTGATCAATATCACTCCTTAGAAAAACATACAGATTGTATACATAGTGTAAGTGAGCCTGGTTTTGGTAATATTGTTATCTTGGATTTCCTTTTGAATTTACTTTTTATCTACTTCCAGATAGCAGGCTGATGCTGTCCAGATTTATAACTTGTTAACCCTTCCCAGCTGAATGGGAATTAATACATGTTACCGAGAGGTGAAGTAGGAGGGTATGAAGGGGACTGTAAACTGATGAAAACATAGGTAATGTTTGCACAATGTTTTACCTTTAAAAAACATTACCCTCTTTGTGCTTCTTGCTGCAGTGGTACAAAGGATATTCATTTTATTCCATCACATGACAGAGGATGTTTTAAAAAATTTGTTTTATATATTTTATATTATTTAAAAAGTAATTTCAAATTACATTGCAAATGTAGAAAAGCTATATAGTTGTGAAATACTGTTTGACAATGCTGACCATTTTCACAGATTGAGGTATTTCATTGATTTCATACATCTGAAATCCAGGGATTAGTTTCTGAGAAATTATTTCCCCACCGCTCCCACTTTGATGGCAGGGATCTATTGTTTTTGGGGCATGTCTGAACACATGGGATGCCCATTTCTGGGAGAACTCTGTCATTCAAATGAGATAATATGAAAGGCAGAGTGTGCAAACTACAGCTGTGGAGAAGCAGACTGTAACTAATGGATCCAGATTTTGCCAGGACTCATCTGGATAACTTGACTTTGTGTTGAGCTGCTGCAAACAACAATAGCAACAAACTCGTTTCCATGTACTCTTGATTTGGAGTCTTTCTTGATTCAGCTTATGGAAATCTGTCCCCCAAACTCTTCTCAAAATCAGATAAATGAATTATGTAATATTTTTCAAGACCATTATGATTCATAACAGTACAGAATATGGGCTTTATTATGTTGCTTTTATGTATGGGTATCTACTAGTGAAATCGATGAGAATTGTTCTGTGAGAAAAATCCTCAGCACCCTGCCTAAAAAGTTGCATGTTTTAGGGTTGCAAATGGTGGATATTAATAGGAAAATTTGATTTGTTTTTCTCTTAATCCTTCAATAACACGTGAGGAAAACAACATGATCTAAACCTAAGTACAGTATTCATGGTGGCCAACAACCCACTGTTGCGCCACACGCAAAATTCCCATTGAGGTCAATGGAAGCACCCTGAGCAGAGCGTCTCTTGGACTGAGCCTGTTTTTGTGTGCGTGTATATGTGCGTGCATGTGTGTGTGTGTGTGTTGAGTAATAATTTTCCACACCAGAAAAAAAATGTATAAAACTTTGTTGTCATGCTATCTTACAAGGAAGCTAGTTTCACCCACACAGAGTTGAAAGCACATACCACTCTGTTACAGCACATAAACACTGTTATCACGCTAGTTGCAGAAAGAGCACTGTCACTGGGACATTTTATAGGCATGGGCTTTTATACTATTCAGCAAGCTATTGAAAATTAAAATGTAATTAGTGTAGCAAAACAATAGTTTGCATCTTTTAATTACTGCTCCATTTTTTTGACAGAATGTTTTAATTATTGTTTTTTCTTCTGTTCTGTTTTTATTGATTTAGTGCCAGTTCAATTGTGTTACCAAGACCTCCCAGTACTCAATGAATTTACCTCAGGGGATTCTGCCTTCTTCATTGTTTTAAAATAAACCAGATCTCCAACTACCTACAAAACAAAATTAGAAGTGGAGGAGGAAAGAAAGACAGGCAGAAAAAATGAGAGAAAAAGAGAAAGAGGGGTAAGGAGGGCAGGAGGGAAGGAGGGAGGGTAGGAGGGTAGAAGGAAGGATAGAAGGACAGAAGGAAGGAGAAGGAGAAAGAGAGGAAGAAAGGAAGGAAAGAAAGAGAGAAAGAGGAAGAAAGAGAGGAAGGAAGGAAGGAAGGAAGGAAGGAAGGAAGGAAAGAAGGAAAAGAAAGAAAGAGAGAAAGAAAGAAAATAGAAAGAAAGAAAAGAAAGAAAACAGAAAGAAGGAGGAAAAGCAAGAAGGAGAAAGAGAAAGGAAATGAGAGAAAGGAATGAAGGGATGAAAAGAGAGAAGAAAAGAGGGGGAGCAAAAGAGAAAAAAATTATCTGCTGTTACTATGTGCTTGATTTTTTTATTCCTATCTGTGTTAGTATAGAACTGTTATCTAGCTACAGTATCAGATTTTTTTTCAATTATTTCCATTACAAATGTTGTTCTGATTTACTGAAAAGTCGTAGGAAAACTCACCTCATAAAGAAATATCACTGATCAAAATGTAATGTTGAAATCACAGTAGAAAACACCAAACTCCCCCCACTTTGTAATTTTTCAGTGTAGCCCCCTGAAGAAGAAAATACACGTCCTGAGAGGCTAGGTTGTGGTAGTACTGTCATTGTCTGTGGGTGTGCATGCACTCAATTTATTGCAGCTTTTCAGCTGTCAGAAAAGCGCAAAGTAAGTGGGAAATGACACAGAGCACTGATTTAGAACACTTTCATCTCTATATGGTCTGTTTTTGTTAGTGATCAAGAGAGAGGAAAGTAGTGGTTAGGCACTATCTGTACTACAAAGCAAATGCTGTGGAGGCTATGCAACACATGGTCTTTTGAATGGCTGTATACCTCTAACTAGAAACAAACAAACACACAAAGCACCGTATTTATTTGAGAGACTTTAATAACTCCTTTGCAGCCATTTTGTACATAACAGGAAGCAAACCATTCCAATTTCCTGTGTGCTTTAATCTGAAGTATTTTCACCCAAGGGGTTAGTCACCATGTATTTTGTTTTACTTTTTACTTATTACATATTTGTAAAATTTAACAAACTTTTTACTTACTCCTTGCATATTTGAGCCTTTATGAAGCAAGGCAGAATTTATTTACTATGCTGTTATTTGATTACTTAATAAATAGCTCACAGAGGCAAACAACAAGAAACCCAAAACGAAGAAGACCAACACTGCGTTTTCAATAGCAAGATCCCTTGGGAGCCAGGCTGTGCGATTTTCATAGCAGAAAAATGTGGTCATACCACTCAGAGGCATTGGCGGTGACTGGGAGGGACTGGGAGGTGGTAAACATAAGCCCAAATGAAGAGGAACTAGTGGAGAACCTGTCAAAATCAGGAGAGTTAACACCGTGTCTCCACTGGCGATTCGTAATCTTAAGTTTCCTTCCTTTTATGAAACATCTGGTTGCCTTTCTCCAGGGAGGATGGCCTCCAGTTGCCTGTCTCCAAGTAAGCAAAGAACATCCACTTTGCAGCTGCTACTGTTTCAGGGAAAGACAGGCCCAAGTCCTGCAGTTCACTACTACTCCTCAGCACTCTCAGCCACTCCTGGGTGCAGGGTTGGCACTGGACATGGCTTTAATTCCAAAGGTGTGGAATATTACCTTCAGTCAATTTTGCAAGCTTCTTTCCTTCCAGAATTTAGCCTTCAAACCCACAGATATCTACAGCAAGTAGCACACATCTTTAAAATTGGGCAGTGGGTAGGACCTACTGCTTTCAACTCTCTTTTAACCTCTGCTAAGCTACTGTTCTTTAAATTGCTGCTTAATTTCCCTCCCCAGCATTATCAGTTGTTGGACTTTTGCTTGTTTCTTTGCTTTTTCTCAGTGGAATGGTGGAATAGCCATGTCATAATGATGCACCAGCCATGGTGATGTCATGGTCAAGCCATAGAAGGGAGTCACCATCCCCTGGCATTAGCCCTGGTGGTGTTGTGGCTGTGTCACAGCAAGTAGAATGTCAGTGGTTGGTGACATGGCCAGCCCAGGCTGGCAGACAAGTAGCCAGGTGAGCAAGGACAGGGAGGAGAGGGCAGGGAGGCAGGGGCTTGCCCATGGTAATGGAAAGTGGCTGCTCCTCCTTTGTTACTTCTCCTGTGTGTTACACCTGGATGCTTGCACAGGGTCATTACCAGACCATGGCATGCTCCTGCCTCCTCTGCCACTCAAATGGAGAATTGTCAGTGCTCTACAGGACAGACAAAATAGCCCCAGCCTGTACCCCATGATGATTTTGCGGAGAGCTGGAAGCTCGCCACGGCTGTGGGCAAAGGGAGCTCCCCACTCTTTTCTGCGGTTAGCCAAGGGCTGGGCCCCACATGAACTACTGGCACCTTGGTGAAGCAGTGGGCAGAACACGCGTGGTGGCACATGTCACATAGGGGTTGATGGCATGGCTGGCCCAGGACAGGTGTTTCCTGGCTGTAAGGGAGATGTGGGATGGACAGCTTTGCTGTGAGGCTGGGGGAGCCCTGGACGGGAAGGCTCCTGTGGCAACAGAGAGGGGTGCTCCCGTTGTTGATTCTCCTGTCTTTGACAGCCCCAGCCCCAGAGAGGGACACAACCAAGTCGTAACACTCTCCTCTGCTTCCTCTGCCACTCAGCTGGAAAATGTAGCAGCTTTCTGCAGGGACATTGACCTAAGGATAAGAAAACACACGCAGCCCCAGTCTGTACCCTGTCATGATCCTACAGGCGGCTGGAAGGTCCCCACAGCCATGGACAAAAAGAGCTCCACACCACCCACCTTCTCTGTGTGCAACCTCCCTACAAAAATGTGAGAGAAAATTGGAATTTTTTTCTCCAAGATGACAAATCCTAAACTTCGTCAGCATCGTTCGTAATAAATAAATATTAAAAAATTAAACTGAATCAGCATTAAATATAAGTATTGAGAATCACTGTGAACTACATACTGGCACTGAAGTTTTGGCCTTATCCATCACTCACTAATTTTCTGGATGTTTATTCTTCCAGGGAGTGTAATTGAAATTTATTAATATCCATTGTTCAACCCTGAGGACACATTTAAACTTCCCATCTTTTCTATGCGTAAATTATTGAAGTATAAACTTAGAGGCTGCTTCTGCACATACATCTGGAGTGGATATCTTTCTGAAGCACTCCCTACGCCTCACTCTAGACATTTGTAACATAGAGGTCTACGTCTGAAGCCAGGCTCCCTTTATAGTCAGTGGAAATAAGTACTCACAGGACATGAGTCATCTGACCTGTTTCAGATATCTACAGGAGGACAGGATTAACTATGCCCTAGAAGTATCTATTTCCACTTCATTGTCTGTGCAGAACTCGCTTCACTGCCAACATCTCGAGTTGGATGCAGTGAATTCTCCTCTTAATGCAAAGACCAATTATCCTGAGAAATTCCATGCTACTATCTGTGTTTGCTTGATACCAACACCACAAGCTTATAATCACTGTGAAGCTCAAAAGTTGTAGATGAACATCTTAATAGCAACATTCCTGGATTTCTATTCATACAAGAGGCCTGGCCCCTGTCTCCCCCAGGGGCTTGAGATACAAATGCTGTGGGCACGGGGATCTGTGTAGGAGAGCTTTTACAGTGCAGGAAGGTGGAGCAGCTCCTCTGCTGCTGGCATAGCTTTAGAGCTAAACCACATGTGCATACAACTTTTGGATCTATGTATCACTCCTCCACAGGCCGTGAGACTGCACTGATAAGCTTGTCTCCTTTCTCCCTTCCATTGACAGCTCCAGGGACTGTGGCTTTAAGCATTGGCATGCTGCTTATGCCACCCATCCATGCAGAGTCGTTGCATTTTGCATCCAGTCTCAGTCCACTGGGACCGTGAACACCCTCAGGAGCCAGAACACATATTGTTGTCATGAGGTACTTCTGAAGAGTATGAATTTTGTACACATACATTTCCTGCACTAAATGGTTTATGCGCAGGAGGAGGAAGTCAGAGAAGGTGGAGTAAAAGAAATCACAATATGCCAATGTTTCGATATTATTTTGCAGGTGTGAGGAGGGTAAAACTGGAGTGAAGGAGGGAAAAAAAAAAAAAAGAAATCTGTTTGGAAATAACCCATTAGGTGTCATTTTTTCATACAGGACCCAACCATGCTCAGTAGAGTAAAAGCAAGCGTTCACCAATATTAAGCCCCACAGTACTATGTTTGTTTCCATATCACTAAGACAGCCCAAGCAGCTCCCTCCAATGAAGTGTGCTGTTTCTGGCTGGAGGTTTGCTCATCCAGCTTGGGTCGGCTCTGATGTTCATTTACATGCACGCTGTTGTGAAATTGTTACACTGTGAACAGAGGTGCTGGAGAAACTGTGGGACATTAATTTGCCCAATACAATTGTCATAAGTAGGCCCCAATCCTGTGGTCTGCTCAAGATGGGCAGACCCCTGTGCTGGGGCAAAACATGATGCAGGCTGGAGGCCTTACACAACTGGCGCAGCAAGGATGAGCTTACATTTCCGATTCCGATTTCACAAATATTTGTTTTTCTCTTTCTCAAAGAGCTGTGTTTGGCAATCCATTGACCAGCACACCAGGACTCCAACAAGACGGTGTGATAGTGGCCAGGCTTTTTTTTTTTTTTTTTTTTTGAGAAAAGGAAGCTGTGGTGTAGGTTACTCCTCCTTTCCCAGAATCTTCAGCATAGTTGTCTGTGTTCTCAAGGATGTTAGTCTGGCAGCACCCCTTGCCTTACCAGTAGCAGGTAAGGCTCTACTTGCTTAGGAAGGACAGCCATTGTATTGTCTTTCTTCCTCTGTCCTGCACAGTGTTCCCAGGGTAGGTTGTGTTGACAGCATCTCAGGACAGTAAAACTTGGAGTAAATACATCCTGGAGATGGAGGGAAAAGAGCTGCAGCTCTAGAATGATTGTTTTAGGAATCTACTGACTCAAGAAAGCATTACCTACATCTACATCGTAGGCTGTTCACATCTCCAGAGTGTTTTATTGAGCAGTAAAAAGTAGAAAAGCATTCAGAAACAAGCCTGAGCATGATGTAATTGGATGGTTTCAAAGCAGGAGCCCTGAGCAAAAGCAGCTTGCTTAAATTCATCCCCAGCTTCCCTTTCACATTAAATCAATCATATCCTTGCTACGTTACAATAAAACTTACACATCTTCATGTATGTATTTCTGAAGCCTCCTGCATCTTGCCCCCTGCCTCCACCTATTCCTACACCTCTGGTCCTTCATGTTTTCTACAGACACAGTGTCTGATATTTGGATAAACTAAAATAATAATGCTTATTCTTGTCATGTGTGTTTTTCCCTTCTCCAAGTTTATGAAGGCCAGACCAGGATTAAAAGATTTAGCTTCACATTCCTAAAAGCAGTGCAAAACTTTCCACCCAAATTAGCTGGCAACTCCTCTTTGGATAACATGAACATAAAAATATGTTTTAAAAGATGAAACATCTCTGGAGAGCTCAGGTGAGGAGTAGCAACTTGGTAGCAGTACAGATAGCTCTCAAGCTCATTGAATTTATTGGGAACACAAGAAACAAACTCTCACCAGGCAGAGCTGCCTACTTTTAGGCAAACAAACAGCCCTTCTTTTTTACATTCTCCTTCTATTTGTTATTGGAGTCTTTCATGGCATTCAAATAGATATCAAATACTTGGGGTCAATAGGAAGGACACAAAAATTAATTTATGTGCAAGTACCATCTAACTGTTCCTAGAATCGAACAGTGATATGGAACAAAATTTGCAATTCTGGGCTGTAGAGTCATTTAAAATAAATGAACATATTATTATATTGTATTAGTAAGTTGACAAGAGTCTTGGATGCACAAGTGGCATTTTCTCTGCTCACTACCAAGCTATCTCACAGCTCTTCCACAGACGCCTTACTCTAAGCACAGTGTTACTGTCCTTTGTGTTTTCATGACTCCCACTGCTTAAGACTACGAAGAACCTACCCCCAAGGAACTGAGTCCCACGAGGCTGGAGTCAAGAGAGGGAATGAGGTGCAATCCAGACACTCAGACACCCAACATGAGGCAGGCAGAGATGCCTTACAGTGAGTTAGAAACCCACCTGCACACTAAACAGCGAGCACCTGAGAGCTGCCCTGTAGGGAATACCTGGGCATGGGGTGAGTCTATAGCTCTACCCTGGCACCGTTCTGCAGAAGATGGGCCCCGAGCTGCCATAGAAACTTGCAAAATCTGCTTTAAAGCATAAGCCCTGAGGTCCTAAAATTTTTAAAAGTGCGGTCCCTGGTGTCTGTCTTCAGGGCAGATGGATGATCCGAGCCACAACACAAAATTGCCCTGAACAGCTGAAGAGCCTTCCCAGGCCTTGCAGCACCCCTGTGCTGCTGGGTGCTCAAGGGGTCCCAGGAGGATGGAGCCTGCTACCGAGCTCAGCTTTTTCTTTTTTCCACTTATTTGCATGTGGCAGTCATTTAAATCTTTGATTGAAACAATCAGCTTGTCCAGGGCTGAGCTGTGATCCTCTGCCTCCACAAACAGCCCTGGTACTTCAAAGGGATGGCTGACATGAGTCAGTTGCTCATGGGCCCAAAATCTTAAAGAGCTGGTTGCTCCTTTTTTTTTTCCCCCCCCTTGTCTCTCACGGAGAAGGCAGAAACTGAGGAGAGAACCCAGCGCTGGAGGCAGGGAGGTGAGGCCTGGCATTACAAGCCAGGTGACCCACTGGCCGTCTTCCACAGGTGGTGGCCCAGCCTGCAAGCCCTGCGAGCTGCCTGCTGCCGCCTCTGTCTCCTGAAAGGTGCTCGGCACAGAGTGGCTCTTTATAGCCACCCAAGCCCAGAGGGACGGGGAGGCCGCAGACCCCGCTTCCCCCGAGGCCCTCAGTGTGGTGTCCCAGAGGGCCTGCTGCCCTCCTACAGCTAAAATGCTGGCTGCCCCAGGCGGTGTTGCGCCATCACTAATCCTTACGATGTGCCCAAACCTGAGCCTCGTCCCATTTGGGCACGTCTCCACATTTCTATCAAATTAGCCCAAGCACATCATATAACATTTAAGCCCTTTTATGTTGGCTTTCTCCTGGCTGTGAGACAATGGATAACGCCAAGTCTGGAGCAAGGCCTGCTGATAAAATGTCAAGCCCTCAAAAAACGTTACCACATTTAGGCTAGAGCCCTAAGGCTGTGTTTACTGTACAGCTGAACTGCAGCCTTGGCCTAACCTTGTCACCCCAAGCTGCCTCCTCATTCAGCAAAGAGAAATGTGCATTTCTGGAAAGCTGTTCTCATCCTAAAAGACATTTCTGGGAAGGGGGAGCCAAACTGCCTCCTGAAGGTGCTCCTATTTATGAAGAAGCCCCAGGTGATTAGCTCAGCCTGGGACAACCAACTTGCAGACAGCTATAGACAGTTGAGGTGGGGTCCCTTGAAATGCTAAACAAACATGTTATACTGCAGGGCAGTCTTCAGACCAGGCTTAATGGATTTGCTGTTCGTTGTTACCAGATTCTTGGATGACCATTGAAGACAATACCAAAACCGACTACATCAGCATGCACTGCTCATTTCTGCTACAGAAAATGTTTTTGTTCATTTTAAGTGATCTATTTGAACTCATTTTTCAGTCTTCCGTTACTGGTGGGATTTGTAAAGATTATTTCTGAAGCAAGTAATGAGGAAAACAGTCCTTGCCAGTATGCCTTGTGGGAGCAGTTGGCATAAATTATTCTGTTCACGAGCAAATTAAGTAGCCACTGTTCTCCTGTGTTCTGAACATCTTCTGCATTCAGCATCATGAACAAAATGTATGAGTACAGGTTGTACTTCCCATCTCCAATATAAATGCTTTTTTTTTTTTTCTTCTGGTGAGCACACAGCACAAATTGACTGGAATTAAGGAGAGAGAAATTGGCAGCAGCCTCAGCTCTTACTTGGATCCATTTTCAATAACTTGAAGCTTGTCAAGATCTGTTTTCAAATCACAGGATGATCTGAGAATGCTTGAAATGCCTCCTTAGCCATCTATTCTGTGGGTTTCAATACTTGGGTTTTTTTTTGACTGCAATAGGGTGCCAGTATCAAGACAGCTTGTCTCCTTTTGCTGAGTTGTGGGGCAGGAACTTGAGGGGGTGAGGTCTAAGGAGACATTGTTTAGCTTTACAGTTTTGAAACTCTGTCTTCCTTAGATCTTTAGTTTTCCCTTCATGTGTTTCCATTCACACCTGAATCATTCATTATGCTGGCAAGCTGGGAAGATCCCTCTCTTCTTCAAGGTAACCACACATTTCTGAAGTAAATTATAGGTGTGGAGATTATAGAAATTTGTCGTCTAGGCACACACCCTGGCTCCTTTCCTTTTCCAAAGCATGTAATAATGATTTGTTTTTCTTTTTTTTTCCCCCATAGCTAATGTATGCCTAATGTGGGAACAGTTGTTTTCTCTGTTTTGATGGAACATTAAAGCAGGCTGTGTAACAAGGGAGGAAGTCTAAGAAGTGATATTTTGCTTTTAAACACAGCTTTGAAAATAAGTGGCAAGTCAGTGGTTGTGCTGCATTGGTGTAATTGCCTTTGTGATTTTCTGCAGGACTATCAGCTTAGACATAGATTAAGCATGGGACAAAAGCCCAGAAGTCCCTTTTGAATTTTGGGCTGAAGTGTCAATGTTCAAGGTCACCTGTCCTTTCCCCTTGTGATATTTTCAACCCAAGTTCTGATTTCACTCTAAGAAAGGACAAATAAGCCATTGCCATGTCATTTCATCCCGGAGCAATACCAAAACCAGCTAACTAACTGCTTTTATGATGCTGAAGCTATGAAATGCGTTCTACCACTCAGACATGCTACAGAAGAATTCTGGTGGGATTAATTCTCCGCAGAAGAATAAAAACAAGAAATGGGAAAAAAGGAAATACAAACGTGAAAGGAAGCATCCAATTCAGACACAGAAAAGAGCAATTATCTTTCACAATTTTTTTTCTGATCAAATTTACTGAGTGAATAAAAACGCTTAGGTGTCATTTTATTTGGGGAAACACGCCTCTGGAAGAAAAAAAAATATTTTCCCAAAGAACATGTTTAAAGATAATCACATGTTTTGTTGGAAGAATGTGGTAGAAAACGATGAATGCACTGAGATTGAAAGAGGCAGGCGAAACAGGCAGAGACAACATAAGTCTGTGATCAGGACATCCAGGAAGAAAGGCACTGCTACACCATGAGGCTGGTGCTGAAAATCATGTATGTGAGCCACATCCTCTGCAGCTATGTTTCTGGAAACCCCAAGCTGTGATACCTGGGAACAGGCAAACTCTGAGCAGCCGGCAGCAAGAGCTTTGCTAGCAAATCAGTCCCAAGTCTTTGTTACAACAAAATTGAATGGGATATTTGAAGCCTAGAGGTAAAAAGGCATACAGCATATGGCACACTTCAGTTCTTTACTTCAGAATATAATTATTTCCAATCCTTTATTCCAGAAAATGAACCTCTCAAATCCTTACTTTGGAGCATCTGTGATGACCTAGATGCACTTGCTAATTGCTGTGTAATGGACTGAATGTGTTTATTAGGTTAAGTTCATTTAACAAGGGGGAAATAAAGGTTATTAAAGTTTGTTGCAGCTAGGAATGAAAATCACAGTTCTTCTTTCCCCCTGCTCTCTCTACAGTGATAAATTCCAGAAAATACATGTCGGTTTCCTTCATTCTGAGCCATTTACAGATGCATGATTTTCTTTCTATAACCAGCTGTAGCTAATTGCATCAGTGCCGCCTCTACTGCTGCACATGAAAAAGAAACCTGTAATTTATTGCAACAGACCATACTATTTCTGTTGTACATCTTGCCCATTCTGTCATTCCAGTGAATGGATTTCTCATGGTAAATTGGCAGTTCAGAAGTGGAAAACAACCTTGTTCAGAAGAAAGCTTTCAAAAACTCCTCCGTATGTTACATCCAGATATTGATAAAAGAACAAACAGAAAACATATTGTTTATCTGTAGGACCATGATTTCCCCATCAGCCAAAGAAATACTGAGTCAGATTCATGCCTCATGTACCTTTGTTGTAGCCAACACAAGTACAGCACTCACAGTAATGACCCATTCATTATATTATTGCTTGAATGGCAACATGGTGCCTTGAAAAACGTGCACAGGTGAGGTGGTGCAAATTAGTGTCAAAATCAGTGGAGCTGTGCCAGTTTACACCAGCAGCAGACCTGGCTCCAGTCTCTGCCTCAGGGAATTTATGAATCATAATATAACTCTAAGTAGATCTAGTGGCTGTAAAATTCAATCCTGTCTTTAATAGTAGTGAGGCAGGAGAAGGCGAAAGGTGAGCCCTAACCTACTTTTGAAAGGGTCATGTCAAGGGCATGTCAAAAAGGCCTTTTAATTCTTCTTACAGCTCTGGGGAATGAGACTGTAATGAAAGGCAGCAAAATCTTAATCACAACTGCATTGCTGGAGTTAGGAATTAAATACAATTTTGCCTAAGCCTGTGGTTTGTGAAGGCTTCAGGGACTAAGACCTTCCTTCCCCTTCCTCCATTATCAACACCATCAACATCTAGGTACAAATGCTTGTTTAACTACATGTGGGGCTATGTTGTGAGCTGCATCAAGGAACAGCTCCACATTAAAAATAACCCAGAAAAAGGAAATTAATTCATAATCTCAGGGTATGCACACTTAATAGCAGAGGTTAGCATTTGCAAAATGCTGGGAGAGCCTCGTATGACTGGCATTATACAAGTGTAAAGCACTTAGTAATTCCCAGCTATTATTATGTAGTGTTGCTATTTATTACTGAGGGTTCGGCCTGTTGTTTGCATCTAGGTGTACATCAAAAAGACTTTACATACAGTCTGTGCAGCCAGGTTGTTGGCTCACAGCTCCGCCTTCTTCATTCACCAAGGTTAGCTCAGCCGAGGCTTCCCTGTGGCCCAGTCACAACAGCTCACTCCAGCGTAGCAGCTGTAGAGGCTGAAGCCTCAAGTGTTAATTGCTCTATTACACTAATATGAAACTAGAGGGATGGAGTGGAAAATCACAGCCATTGTCTTTTCATTTACACTAATTGACCAAGCGACAGTAAAAGAGTGGCCTGGAGAAAGCCTCTTGGTATAATACGTTGGTGCTAATTAGGAATTTTAACTGAGGGATTTTTTAAATTCTTTACATTGCCTTAGTAATGTAGCTTCAAAGCTATCACTGAGTGAGAATTTTGTACCATTTAATTATTTAGCAGCAAAAGGCAGAGATCACAGCTGTACCACTCAATGTAGGCAGCAGGTCTGCAGCTGACCCTGGAGAAGACCCAGCACAAGTCCCAGCACTAGTGATGGGCACAGCCATGCCCAAACCATGAGGGTGTTCTCCCTTCATATGCTGTATCTGGGATGGAGCAAAGTTTGTGGCTTGTGTTATGTCACTGTAGCCCAGACAGTTACACTGTTCTGTATGACATCCAAGGACTGTCCTTTAGCTCAGAGGTATGTTCCTTTGAACATAGGTCACCAGAGAATGGTTTTGCACTTAAAGAAAGAATCACTAAAAATGTGGTATGTGACTTCATTGTTGTTTGTCTTCCTCTGTATATATACTATTTTCCCCATAACTAGTTTAGGATTAAACCCTGTAAGTTTACTGAGGCAAGATCCCATTAGCTTCAATGGGAAAGGTTTTCTTTTCTTTCAAATAAAGACTAAGGGCTTCTATTTTGGTTTCTGCAGCAGGGAGTAACTGGGCACCGTGCACTGTGTCATGATCCATTAATGTCCCCGTTCTCCAGCGGCACAGCTTGGTGAAGGGAAAGTGGGGAGAAAGAGACTTCACTATTTCTGATGCTAAACATTTCAGCTGTGCAGGCCTAGAGGAAAAATAATCTCTGTGTAAAGCTGAGAGCTACTCGTATCATGGAGCAATGGGAAGGCAGCACCAGTGGCCTGGGGCTTTGGGCATGGGAATGACATTTGCAGACAGGATGTGCCGTTGAACTTGCAGCCCTCGGTTTCAAGGTGGCCTTAGACACACAAAATTATTCCCTTATAAAGTGTTACACCTCAGCAAATACAACCACAAATGTGACTCTCTGAGTATCAAAGCAGCATATAAGCAAAGAGACTACATACTAGTAGAAACTAAGTTAGATGCAGTTCCAACTATGTGTTTTGTGCTGTTGCTAATGTATTTTATGCCCTGGTGCATGTCCATGTCTTGTGCGTGACACAATTAAATAAGCAGTTCTACCATGCAACTTTTGCTCTCCTAAGAAAATGTGAAGAGGATAATATAAAGGCTATGTTTACAGCCTATAGCACAGCAGACTGTCTACTCACTGCATGCTAGGCTTTTCAAATAACCCCTAGGGAGAGGCTGGAATTACAGCTCTTCCTTTGCAGTAGCATACTGCACATTTTGTTGCTTAGCAGATTTCTTTCTTTTAAGGAGGTTTGTAACAGGGAAGGTTGAATTCAAAGCTGCTGATTTAACCAAGACAGAATGGGCCATAGTAGATTCTCAGGTTATGTCAGCTAAAAGCAAATCTTAGCTCGTCTCCAGTCAAGGCCTAGCAAGCATTCTTGACTGTTTTCAGGGTGTATTTATAAGAACATTTTCTTCAGCATTCTGTCCAGCACAGGAAGTTCCCACATTCTTCTTCTACCCCACCTGTTTTTCCCTGTCCATATGCTGCTTTTGGATGTCTCCTCAGTGCCAACTGGAGATGAAAGTGCCGATGCAACTTTCTGGGGGCCGATGCTGTATAGGAAATACTAGCAATGACCTTCATTAAAAAATTAAATCCTCCAAATGCCGTGTTCTCAGGAGTATGTGCAGGCCAAATTGAAATACCTCTGGATAAAAGAGCCTGAATGAGATTGAATTCTAGTAGAGGTTCATGTTCTTACTGACAGAACCTAAATCGATGAGAGAGAGGCATGACCAATGGTACACTCTGAGATGCTGAATCTGGTTCTACATACCCACAAAGCTGATGCTTTTCATTTGATCTCATCCTGGCATTAAAACAATTAATGTGACTAGGAAGTACACAGGTTTCTAAGATAGCTACTCTCTCAAATTTACATTTCAGTTGACTATTAATTTTGCTGTGTGGATGTAACACACTGGATATGCAGGGAACACAGAGAACAGAAGAAAGCTTGTAGGATAAAGCAAGGTCAGCTTGGGCAGGGAGACCTTCTCAGGTTGTGCTGTGACTAGATGTGCGAGTCTAAATACACCTGTATATGCCTGGCTTAACAAATAATCTAGACAAAAGCAAGCCAGCAATAGCGAGGATGCAGTGGGTTGGATACCTGTGTGGTTCAGTCTCTTGAAGGGAGGGCAGGTTTGTGTTGAATCCCATCCTATGGACGATTCACTGCTGTTTATCTTTGAGCATGCCATCTACATATTCAAGCTACAGTCCTATCTTAAACTTGAGTGTATATGCAACCTCAGAGGCCATCACTTCATTTTCATAGGGATGAGCTGGAATGAACACCAATGCACCGTGACGTGCCTAAGGGTTACCTTTACTATGCAGTGTATTCACACCAAGGAAGAATTTAGATATCTTTTATACTTTAAAGAATTCCTTTTACAACTTGTAAAATAACAAATGTTTTGTAAAGATAGCAAAAATAAGGTAAAAATGTGGCTAAAAGGTTGGTGTGACCCAGGGTAAATACGGTCATGATTATGCATGGAATATAAATAACCTATATAAAGGGCACCATTACATAAAATACATATTTTTATTTAAAGAGAGAATGAAGAAAAAATTTACTACCCTATTAAATCAAAAGAAATATGTAATTAAAAAGCAATCACTAGCTTCAGAGCTGCAATAAGCCTCTTTATTAGGTATTAATAATTTTACTAGGCACTGGATTGCTGGAGGGCTGGGACCATACGAGTTGGTAATAAACCGTCTTGATACATCATGTTCTTTCAGTCTTGCCAATGTGACATTTGCTGTGCAGGCACTAGAAATGTTATACATCTGAACAAAAGCAAGTGAAAACACCCTACTGATCCTGAAACCCTCTTACCTGCCTAGGCAAATTAATATCCAGGGCACTGACTTAAGAAGAAAAGATGCATTTTGATGTCTATTCATATGAGAAAAATGCACCCCACAATAAAACTGACTACTGGTCAAAAAATTGGAGAGGTATGCCTAAAACCTTTTGAATGCAAAAGGGGTTATGGGGGCCTGTTTTGTCTGTTGGTCAGTATAGCCACTCTTGCTGGGACAATACTTATCAGGTGATATCAGTGTCATATGCCATATGAAAGCTGTTGAGATTTTATATTAAGCTCTAATTTTGTAAAAAAATGAGTCATAAACCAAAACCAGTCTGCAGCTAGATCCAAACATGTTCTGTGTAGTTCATTATTGCTGATGACTCCTGAGAAGAAAAATGACCATTAAGAATTGATCTGACATATCCCATCTCCCCGACTTCTTCCAACCATGAAAACAGGTCTGGACATGTGGGCCTTCCCCATTCTGGAAAAAACAGCCCTTGGCTTTCAGTGGGATTATGGCCCATGTATCCAAATCTGTTAGCAAGATGACATCAATGAATCTGAAATGTTGTTCTCATGTTAATGCTTCTCTAATTAACAATGTCTGAAGTAGCACTGCTAAACTAAGAACATATCCCAACCTCAAGCCAAAACGCAATCCAACCTCTCTTGAAAAAATTCAGTTAACATTATTTTCTTTGTCAACATTACCTTCCAGAGCACAGTCCACAACTCCCAAGAAAGAAGACAAATTTCCAACATGCACCTTCTGCTTCAGTATAAAATAATAATGTATAAATTAGACCCTCGAAACATTTCTGCAAGCATTTTCACCTGTGACTCAATAGTTTCAAGAACTTTTTTAGCTTCTACAACTGACCAATATATCAATGCAATAAAAAGTACTAAAGAGCAAAGGAGTTCAACAGCAACTCCTGTACCTCCAAATAATTTTTTGTCTGTGGGAGGACTGTAACAGAAACAGTAGCAGTGACAAGAGAACCAAAAAACTGTAGTTCAGACTTTCCATTACAGCAGAGGTTAAGGAGGTGGGGCACTCTAGAAACATCCTCTCTTGGGCTTGTTCATACAGACGTGTTTACTTTCAAGCTGATGTATTTCAGTATCTATTCTATTAATACATCTTTCCAGGAGTATACTCATAATCTTTTTAAAGTTAGCAACAAAAACTCACTCAGAAAGGTAGAGATGCAGAATAGACATGGTAGCTGAGTTTTTGTAGAATCATAGAATGGTTTGGTTTGGAAGGGACCTTAAAGATCATCTAGTCCCAATCCCTGCCATGGGCAGGGACACCCTCCACTAGACCAGGTTGCTCAAAGCCTCATCCAGCCTGGCCTTGAACACCTCCAGGGATGGGGCATCCACAGCTTCCCTGGGCAACCTGTTCCAGTGTCTTACTACCCTCACAGTAAAAAACTTCCTCCTAATATCTGATCTAAATCTACCCTCTTTCAGCTTAAAGCCCTTACCCCTTGTCCTGTCGCTACACTCCCTGATAAAGAGTGCCTCCCCCATCTCTCCTGTAGGCCTCCTTTAACTACTGGAAGGCTGGAAGGGTGGAAGTATATAGTAATGGATCAAGCAGAAACCTACACATATGCAAAAATTACAAAGCTAAGCAAGTTTGCCTGACAGAAGGGTAAGAAACTGACAATCATCTGCCTGCTGTCTTGTCATGGAAAGCTGCCTTTTGTTGGGAGTAGCTAAAGGTAATGTGAATTATAGACAGGTTGATGTATGGTTTTTCTACCCTTTGCTGTCACATGCCAACCATTCTTCTAGTAGTTCAACTTTGAGAGAAACTATGCATTTTAGAATCATTTTGTCATGTAGCCTTCATTTGCTTTCTTGTATATGTTAAGAACTGTATGCTTATTCTCTTTGCATCTACTGTTTTTACAGAGTCTGGGGTTTTTTTTCCTTCAGAAATTTGACTCAAGTGTGGCAGTCTTGATTAGAGATAAAAATAAAGCAATGAAGTGTGTTCAAGAGAAAGTGACCTACCATCTATTATTTGAGATACGCGTAATAGGAAGATTTTTGTCTTAAAACATGGATTGCCAGTAATCTTGAATCAGCTAGATTCCACATTGTTGTACAAAGGGCATTTGGTCCTGGTAAGCCCACCTTATTATTACCAATACTTTCTTGACCTAGATAGAGCTTTGATCATATTCAAAGTGAATATTCAAATCAGGTATATATGGAGATGAACATCTAGACAATTAGTCACTTAGCCAGGTTACAAAGCCATGTATGAATGCATATGAAGATGCACTCTACAAGTAACAAAACCACTTGTCTAATTATATGACAATCATTGTGGCAAACCATACACAATTGTTCAAACCACTGCATATGTTTTTTTCCATAAAAAGAAATATAAAGGAAAATATATTTTATGACACTGCTTTTCACAATATTATATTATGCTGCATAAGCACTCATTTGATGGCTAAGCCGTAACTTAACATCTCTCCTCATCTTTGATTTGTTTTAGCCATTATTCATTTTAATCCTCAAGACTCACAATGTGTTATTAATGTTAAAAGATGCTAAGCAGCTAGGCCAGAGGCAGGGTTATTTTCCAAAATCATAAGAAGTAATTTCCTTTTACTTTCTGAATTCTGGGGTTCATTACGATCCTTTCTTTTTGTTCAGAGACTCTCACAGAACTACAGTAGCTCTTCACTATGGCCTAGTTTTGAAAAATATATGTCTTACAATTTGTCTGCTAGGGACCAGGCAGATGGGTTACTACTTCTGCTGTCACCTGCAATCCTAGTGATTATACACTTGCCTCAGCTGGATGATTTAGAAAGCTTCCCTAAGCTCATCAGGCCCCAATACCTCCAGAGGAGAGAAGGGCTTTCAGATTTGCCTCCAAAGGGCAAACCTGTAGAGTCTGAATATAGTACCTTCACTCTCAGAGGAGCATTCTTCATCTGATTTTTTTTTTAGCTACTTACTTCAGGATGAGGGGAGGTGCACTGTAAGCCTGCCTCTCCCTTGACTGATAAGGATTCCTGGACAAGTAGTTCACATGTAGAAGTCTATACTGCAGACATCTGCACATGGTCAGACAAAGCTCTCTCTGAATTAGAGATTCACAGACATTATGGTGAGAGGCATATACATTCTTGAGCGTGAAGACACACACAGTTGGATCACCTTGTCTGGGATACAAGAAAAGATACAGCTGGACTTTTGCATCCCCTGCTATGTAACCCAGTCAACAAAGAAAGAAACTGAAGAGGTTCTGATATTTTATCACAATTATGCTCTCTTTCTGACATTATTATGACAGTATTAACACAGCTTAGTTCCTTACCAGGGCAACTACATGACAAATATTATTTGCTGATAATTACACAAAACTGTAAATGTTAATGGAGCTTTCATATTTCCTGATACTAAATGTGTGCAACTAATTTGACTCATTGCACTATGCAGATATGGAGACAGTTATTCAAGTGATACCTGTCTTCTCCACATTCTAATAAGTATACTTATGACTAAAACCATCTAGCAATAAAATTTGCTTGTAGATTCAGTCACATCACAAACTATCACTAAGTCTCAAACTGTAGAATTTGATTTTTTCCTGCTGTGGAGGGAATGAATCCTTTCTTGTTTACCAGAAATTACTTTTTTTTCCTATTTATTGTTTGGCTGATCATACCACATGTTAGAAAGAACAAGAGAAAAGTTACATAGTTCTTTTCCTACGTGTTGACAAGTGAAAAGTTTCAGAGGTTCTCCCCAGTCATGGTTCACATTTAAGCATCCACAGAAATTCTTTCCCGAGGATCAGAGACATGTACTTGATAAACAGGAACAAATAAACAAACTGAGTCACATGTAATTAGAAACAAAGGTTACGATCCTCAATTAAAGCTGATTAAAGTTTATAAAACACTAATTCCATATCCTTACCCTGCTTTCTGTGTGTTGTTTTTTTTTTTTTCCAAGGCCTCACATCAATTTTATCATTTTAAAAAACAGTTCTGTTAAGCACAGTGAAATGTTCCTTCGTTTTTTAGATAGCATATGCAAATCCCTTTCTCTTGGGTAATGACTGAAACCATTGCAGGCTGACCACCTGCCTGCCGATGGGAAGTAGTGAATGAATTCCACATTTTGCTTTGCTTGCGTGTGCAGCTTTTTCTTTATATGTGAAACTGTCTTTATCTCAACCCATGAGTTTTCTCACTTTTACCCTTCTGATTCTCTCCTTCATCCTGCTGGGGGGTGGGAGGACGGTAGTAAGCAAGCGGTTGTGTGGTGCTTTGCTGCCTACTAGGGTTACACCACAACACACAGGCACAGTTATGGGCAAATAAAATGTGAGGACACAGCGAGACATTGCCAGCCTAGGATTGTTCAGATGAAGACACAGGAACAAACAGGTTCCAGAAGCTTGCCCTTGGTAATATTATTAAACGGATTCTAGTGGTATTTTGATGGAGACCCTTCTCCAGTGTAGGCTGACCAGAAACAATCAACTCACACTACGTGAGACCAAAGAGTTGCTTACAAGCCTGCACTTGCTGCTAGAAGTGGGAACACCCTTAACATAGTTTTCTCCTTTTATCTTTTTCCTTTTTCACAGTGTAACAGGCAAGGGACAATTATGGCAAGTAGTAACCAAAGTAACTGAGGTCAGGAAAGATGTCAGTTAACGATATCTGACCAGGAGACAACAATTCTGCTACATGACTACCCTGATGTTTAAGAATTCGTTTTTGTTCTATGTTTAAATGAAACCAGAAATATTCTATTGGTTGTGTGTACTGGTGGGATTAATGTGTCACTTTAATAACTGGGTGGTGAAGGGACAAGGCAGGCATGTGGAAGACCCGGGTGCAGCTTTCTTCTTATCTGTTTCAGAACAAGGATTCTGCATTCTGAATCAGGGATTTGAAAATGCCTCTCCCAGATACTCACTCAGAACGATAGTCAATTCTGGAGTCTTTCCTTTGTGTCTTCTCTCTCTTACTGTGAAACTGGATAGTTCAGTGCAAATGTTTTGAGAAGATCTGAGGAAGCTTTTTGTATAAGATTTTGGGTTCCTCTGCCTTCACAGCCTGCAAGATAAATGATGTGCTCATGACTACTGCAAATCTGGCAAAGGCATCTCATCATCCTAAGAGCACTGCTCTATACATAGCAGTTGTAGGGTGTGTTTTCTGTAGAGGGCACTTTTGGACAAAATTGTGGGCATGTTGCAGAAGTTCCTGCAAATTCAGGACACAGCTGCTGATAAGCTGGAGAGGGAACAGGAGTTTACCAAGAGTTAGGAGTACATGACCTTGAAGGTGAAACTGAGGTGACTGGACTGGTTTACCCTGGGGAAGAGGAGGGTAAGGGGCAATCCAGTTGTAACTTAAACTTGCCTAAAGAGGAGTTGTAATGGAGCCAAACTCATCTTGGCAGCCTCAGACATAAACAAGAGGCAACAGTCTCAAGTTGCAGGTTGGGAAATTCAGGCCAGGCATTAGGAAAAACTGGGAAGGTGGTGCAGCACTTGAGTGGGTCACCAGAGAAGCTGCATCCTTCCACAAGCTGTGCAAGACTCAAAGAGACAAAACCACGGGTGACCTGATTCTGAGTAGGAGGTAGTCTTGCACTGACTGGGAGGCAGGACTAGACTGTCTTTACAAGTCCCTTCTAAAAAACAGTTCTATGATTATGTTAATATGGCAGTGGAAACGCCCATCATGGTAAAGACTAGAGAAAACTCTGTTGTAGAGAATGAAAAGAAGCAGCTGGACAGCATCTAAGCATGGTTAAACTACCCTGAGTCTCCATCCTGAACCTGCCCAGTGTCAAAATAAAGTACAGAAAAGCTGGTTTAATTGCTGTCTTGGGATGCCATATACTATGTCTATTGGGATCATTCAGTGTCACAGTTGTAGATAAAAGCCTCCAGGTGATTCTTTACAGGGGCACAGCTTCAAGGACAGGAGTATACCTTGTGCTTCTCTCTCTGAGACCTCCCACGACCTAAACAGTTCATTCAGCAATATGAATGATTTCTGTTATTCATAGTACAGAAAGTTGTGAGACTCACAAGGTGCCAGCTGAGATGGATAAGCAATACAAATGGTTAACCAGGTCAGAATAGGAGTATTAAAACCACTTATTAGATTAAATGAATAGAAAATACATTATGAGAAACTCTAAGTTGGTTTGGACAGTTTGATGTGCAGCCAAGCCTTGACAACATCTCTATTATTTCACAAAGGCGTGTTTGGTCTCTCCTGAGTCTGAGTGCTGCTGGCATCTCTCCTTTGTAGTGGGATGAGTACATCCTTTCCCTGCACCCAAGTATCAAACAACATATGCTTGAATTCCTGGAATTTAAGATCAGAGAAAGTAGTCCACACAATTAAGTCATCAGAGTTGGCTGGACACTTAGCTGCTTTATGTGGCAACACTGGTCTGTAAGAGACTGGGACACTACAAGACACATATAAGACTATAAGATGTGCCAGCAGACACTATGCTGGACTTGGGAAGCACAGTGATGGATGATGCCAGCAGCAGCACAGTCATGTCAGCAGAGCCATTACTGATCATGCTACTGAACTCATAAGAAGTGCCAAGCTGATAAGGGATCTCATTCTCTGATATCTCACAGGATGACATACAATTCCTTGTTTGGGTATTCTGTCACAAGGTTAAGATTGAACCATCCCACCTTCAAGCCTAGGTGCCTGGATAAGCATAGGTGTCAGGAAGGTGTCTAGATGGTAGCGGGGAATTTTCAACAGCCTATGAAATGACTTCAGGGTTATTGCTTCAGACCATTCAAGATCATTCCAAAGTGCAATTTCTCCAGGACAGCTGGAGAACACAGAGCATCCAGGCAGCATGGGAGGTCCTAGTTATCTTTTCCTCTGACTTTAATGGTGTTTCCTACTGCTCATGAAACAATGTATATGTTGATACCTATCATCCTGTACAATTGCACCTATATCTAAGTACCCGTTTATTTTACCAGCATTTATAATTATTTATTTACCACTTATTTGCTGTCACTGAGATGGCTGCTGTGTCATGGGTTTGTTTCTAGGGGGTTAGGTGAATTACCATCTGAGGATTTTATCTGAGTTTCTGTATGTTGAGGGTAAACGTCATGAGAAGTAAAGCCACAAGATTATCCTTCTTCGTGTTATTGTAGTTTGAAATGGGTTGTGACTGTGGCAAGTGTCTGTGACTTTCTGTAAGAATGAACCACATCTGATAAAATGACAATCACTATGGTGTTAGAAAGTTAACTGAAAAGTAGGATGATCAGTATGAGTCATGCAGTCAGGGGAAACAGTTCTACCCATTTATTTTGTTTTGCTATTTGGTGCATCAGCTTCTCAAAAGATATTCTGAGATAGTATACAACCTGAAAGATGAATAAGTGCATTCTGCATGCTGCTGAGGGCACAGTACTTTTCCAAATTTGGCTACAAATCCATGGTGGCAAGCTGAGAGAGGGGCTCTTCCCCTTTGATACAACAGCAGGAAATACAGCACAGAAACTGCCTTTTCTTCCTCCTAGCTGCCAGTAGGACTAACCCCTTCAGGAACTTCTTGTCTATTTTTTTTGTTGCTGACCCTTTAAGTCAGACAAGCAACTTCACACCTGGGTGGCCATTTGACAAACAGCAGCCTCTTGCTCCATGTTTTTCCATTGGAAATCAACTGATCCCGGTTTTGTTTTACTTCTGTCCGGGGATATGGCCTGCATACTTGCTACCTTCTTGTACTGATGGAAGGCAAAATTAATAGCATGTGTTTTTCTCAAGGCAAGTAAACAAAGGAGGAAAATCTACTAATCTTGCTTAAATTGCAACTGGATTCCACCCTGTATTTTACAGTCAGGATTCCATGGTCTTCAGAGAAGATACAATGATGTATGTCGCTGATGTATGACAATTTAGTCCACTATAATTATTACTGTCTCTTCTAATTTGCTTGAACTTTCCATGCTCTATTTAAGCTTTTTCCTGTCTTTACTCTGCAGCAAGCTCTGGAACTTGCTAAACCTAGGTGTCTGTGCAAAGCTATAATGGATTTGGGGGGAGGTTATGGATGCCTCACCCCAGAGTTTGTAGCTACTATCGCAATGTCTTTTGGAGCATATTATAGAGGTACAAAACAGGCTGAACCAGAATAAGAATGGTGTTTGCAGCAGATCTTGTCATCTCCACCTGTAACATGTTTTGGTTCCTTGAAAATTTGTAAGGCAGGAAAATTAGTTTCAAATAAGACTTCTGAACTTCGGAAAATGGCTGTCTTTTTATTTTTTTTTTTTTTTTCTGAAGTGTGATGGAATCTCACAAAATCAGGCTGGAATATTTATTCATCATCAATGAAAATAATGTCGTTTCAGAAAGAAAAAAAGGTGCTGGCCACATTCTAACCTGCCAATGCAAGTGGTATGCTTGCACAGGCAGCTTGCATATACCATGACGACTTCATTTTCTCTCTGAACTAACTGAGATTTACTCCAAACTGGGTCAGTAGGATCTGTGTAAATTCAACTCCATTTGGACTCAGTGAAATTCAGAGATTAGTCAAAGACAGACTTAGTTACAATCTGTCTGAAGGAGTGGCAGCCAGGTTGGATGATCTTTCACCCTCAATATTCCCACAGGTCCATGTTGGGATTCATGTAGTGCTGACGGTGCACGACACACCATAAAATCTTGCTACCTGCAATAAGCACACTCACCCTCACTTCAGAATGTGCCATTCTGTGCAAGGACTTGCTGTGCCAGGTGTAAACAGTGAGTTAGCTTCAGTCAGGTATGCACCCCTCATGGCACACAGCAGCAGTCATTTCCATACTGACTAAACAGATTCCTAATAGATAGTTCTGCTTTTCTCTGTTGAAACTGTGATACTAAGCATATCAATCATTCCCCACGCAGGGTCAGTGGAGAAAAATGGGGTTTTTTTTCCAGGATTTCCATGGAAAGCAGTAACTGGATATCTTAATACTCTTGGGCTTTAGAACCTATTAAATCGTAAAACTAACACTATATAGCTTGCATGCTCCTTTTAATAAGAAATTAGCTTCACTAGCTAAAATAAGCCACTAAAGACCCCTTTTTTCATTCTTTACAAGCTTGCAACTGTATATGTGACATTAACAGCATCTCTTTGGGGTAAATGTACCTGAGTTTTATGATAAGAACTCATATAGGTGGCATGTTTTGTTTTGTCAACCAGGCTGATTAACACTCAGTAGTAAGTAGACAAGCAGAGAAAATACAGAACATAATATAACTGACTCTGTAAGAAAAAACTCAATGGCTGCATAAGATATGTGACCTGAATGGTCAACAGCCAAGGAGTGTTTGTTTGGAGTACCTCACAAATCCATGCCATAGTACTTGTAGTTTTACTGCTTCCAGAACTAATTTCTAGAACTGGATAGTAAATCACTGCTGAGCAATTTTCTCCTCTTCCTCATGTAAAAATAGATCCTACTGGTCTACGTAGCAAAGGGGACTGCATCTGTAGAAACTGCTTGCATAAGGAAGTTACTGACGTCTCCCACAAAACAGAACTGGGCATGGAGGACAGTCACCTCACGAGCTAGATTCTGTGGTCCCTTTAAGCAACCAGCTCTAAAATGGGTAGAGTCTATGTACAGCTCATACATAAAAATTCAAGTAGAAAAAGTTTGCATGGGAGGTTGTAAGCAATAATGATATTTCTCATTTTTCAGTCTGAGAAAGCCATAAGTTTTGTTCACTGAAGTGAGTAGGTAGCTCATTTTCAGAAAGACTACCAGATATTTGGCTACTAAGATTCTTTTTATCTGCGTTAACCTAGGATAGATTTTCCTCTGAAGAATAAAAGAGTAAGTCCACCTTTGGAAACATCAGAATACTGGTGAGGTCTGAATCTAGCTTGTAACAAAGCCAGTAAGCTTGTTTGCATATCTCACACTTTGGTGTTAGTGTTCATTCAGTGACAACATTTTTTACAAAAGGTGTCGAAAAGGATACCTGCTGCTCCAAAGAAGCCACTGTTTTTAAAATGTAGGATTGTGATTATGTCCACATCAGTCTTAAAATACTGACATAGGGTTACTCTGTGGTTAGTGATCCTTCAGAGAGAAAAGGTGTGTAGGAGCAAAATTGTGAAAAGGAGACTTACAATTTTCCTTCCTTGTGATAAAGAAGATCTAAACTGAGATGAACCTGCCCTTGGTACAGAAAATAAGCCCCCTTGCTGTCGGAAGCTCAAGACAGGGATGACTTCAGGCAGCACAGGGTCCCAGCTCATGGGCTGCAGAGGCAAGCCTGCTCTGTCCTCTGCACTCTGGAAAACATACAACGAACAGGAGTAAGGATTCAGAAGGGGATCTTGCTGTTCCTTCTCCTTTGCACCAGGACCCAGGTGAAGTAAACGTATGATACACAATGAAAGAAAGAAGAATGTGATGGTTAGTCCAGAAGAAGGAGTTTCATTACTGCCTTTTATTTTTGGACTGAAAATTTTGTAATATAGTATTTTTTCTAAGATCAACATATTCACTTCAGTATAGACAATAGCAAGAAGGGGAACAATAAATCAGTATGAACATTCATTAAGCTGTGCTACAAAAAGAATAAAAAAATCTTAATCAGTGACAACTACCTATTAAAACACATCCTCTATATTCTGTTCTCTTAAAAACCTTGCAAGAAAGCCCAAAAGATTGCATGACATGCTGGCATGTCTATTTCTGTAAATGTTGTTTTGTTTTCTCAACCCCAACTTTGCCAATGGGAAATGATGATTCCCCAAGGGAAAGCTAGCGTGCATTGGGACGTGCCAGAAGATGGGTGAGTAAAACCCCTGCCCTTGTCCACCACGTATGTGTGTAAGTCATTGCTTTTCTGCAGCTCCAGATAGCTTGCACAACCTCCTCTTTGGTGGTTTTATTTTCTTAATAAAAACTTATTTGGAACAAGCACAACATTTTAATTGGGGACTGGATCACATTAGAAACGGAATGCAGAGATGGCAGTCTGCCTCCCTTCCCTTCATCTTGGATACCTCAGCTACCTACAAATTATCTCAAAAACAGAAGGCCACTCTGTTATTATATCTTTTCAGATAATGTATTATTAATAGTGCCTTGGGGGAGGCAGCATCCTCATGCTCAAAGTTAGTTGTTAAACCTTCCAAATGCTCTTTGGGCCACATTTTGGGTCCAAAGCTTGTATCAAATGCCATGTGTACAGCGATTTATAACAAAGCACTCAATCCAATCAAACAAAATAGAAATGGAGCAATTCCATGAAAAATTCTCCACATATCTTAATTTTCTTTTCCTTTTTTTTTCTCTCTCAGAAGTGCTGGTTATTGAATGCTCATACTGCATCCACCAGTTTTGTCCTATCCATCTGCTAGGAAAGTATAGTAGTGTCCATGGACGAAGGTCAGCATTTGTAATACTGCCTGAAAATACTTCTCTTTAGCAGCACATTTCATGTAATACAGAAACTGTGTTCTTTGTTCATGCTGGAGAGTGTTATGAGTAGAGATCTGTAGCAGATCTGAAAAAGTAATCCTGGCTGCTCTAACAAGAGTAAATCATCATTATGTCAATAGGCTGTGTTGAGACAGGACTTTCTCAATGCCTTAGTCCAAGTTTCTGGAATCACCTCTTGCAGAATTTCAGCTCCCCAAGGTGCTCTCACCTCTGTTATTAGAGCAAGTGAACTTCTTTGACCCAGAATTTAATAATAAAATTACACAGTAAAGAATATATAAATACATATTTTAAAACCTCACAGTTTTCCCTGGGAGGAGAAAGAACTTGACAGACATTAGTTGTCTTGCTCACATAACTATTAGAAGGTGGTCTGATATCATAGTGATGGGTATCATAAAAACAGAATACGAAATCTGAAAACTTTCAAAACATATCTAGACTTTTTCTAACTCACTTTTTGTCTTACTTCTCACCTTTCTCTATCTATTGATAGAGGCAGGATTACTTTTTTTCTACATGTTTCAATGCCATGGTATTCGAACACCTCCCAGGAATGGAAAAGTGGCAAGAATCCTGCACCAACCTGTTAATGGGAGTACTTCTTCATCCCTGATTGACAGACAGAGAACCAGAAACACAGAGAGGCTATCTGGCCCTCACAAATTCACAAAGTACATCTGTGGCAGGCCTGGGAGAAAACTCAGTGCTTGGTTTCTTGCCCAGTGAGAAACCATAACAGCTTAACCGTGATCATCACAACATCCATTCTTGCCCTCTGTTAAATCTCTGTATTCCTCCTTCCATCACTCGGCATGTTCTCATTTAACTGACAGTACCATTTCTTTCTCTGCTCCCAAGCACCCTCCCAAATATCATTACAGCTGTTCTTTACTAAACCTCATTTCACACAAGTTCTTTCTTTACTAAGCTGTTCTCCTGTATGTGAAAGGAGGAGCAGATCATCAAAGGGTGTTCACACCTATCACAGCCCCTGCAAGGCTCTGTTCTCATCAGCCCTTGTGGTTCAGGTTTTCCACAAGTTTTATTGATTCTCAATGGATCACTTTATAATGTTTTGCTCCTTCATTCTCTATTGTTGCCACTCAGCAAATTGCTAGCAGAAAATAGTAGAGCACTGCCACTCAGTATCTGCACTCTCGTGAACTGATTACTGAATTAAACAAGCTTTTTGAAAAGTGTTATGGATTCAGCCTGCATCACACATAAGTCAGAAGTTAATGTAACTTTCATTTGTAAGTCTCCTAAATAGCTGCACAGGGAAGAGAAAAGATTAAACAGAAGCTGCTCAGTAAATATGGCTATTCTTAAACACTGTCTAGTAGGGAAGATGCTCCAAGCTTCCATGAGTAAAGCTTCATCGAAGGTCAAAGATGCAGTTGCAGAATTGAACTGCTGCAGAAGAACCAGCTATGAAGTTCAGCTCTTCCTCATGTGAGCTGTTCCTGTACAGTGCATGAGCCATAGGAAACACCTAACAACTTGTTAGGAAGTGGCTGGTCTTGACTGTTTTTGTTTGAGGTTTTTAAATCTAGTTTGACCAGAAGTGATGATGTTGTGAAATTAATAATTTGTATCAACTTTGTCTTTTTCTTTTTTGGTTTTTTAAAGATTTTCCAGTGGGTGTTCTTGGGCTGCAGGGATAAAAAAGTGCACTATTCAATATTGACATTTGAAGTTTTACCTGGCTTGGCTGTAACCAGTTAAATAAATCACAATTCTGTTCTCAAATTGTTTTTCCACTACTGTTGTGACAAAAAAACCAAAAATCTTTATAATCAGGCCTAAGGAAAGGTTATTTAAATAACTGAGAAAAGCTTATATTTTCAGGGGAAAAGATGAACTTCATTTTTTCACTTTTTCTCAATCATGGCTTTTTTTTTTTCACCACACAGATTAGAAATTAGGGGAAAAAAGTGGCTTTGGAAGAAAGAATCTGTAATTTCCACTGATGATGCTCCAGGGTATAAGCTTATCATTGATATTCTGTGAAGATAAGAATGAATGAATAAAGCTTGACCACTCAAATGGGGAGTGAAGACAAGACATAAAAATACAGGTGGAGAGAGTGGATTTTTCCATACATCTATACAGGATACACTGCTACTTTATTATGAACCCAGATCCTGGAGGCAATTTGTTGTATGGGACTCTTGACCTATGTTTTTAATGATCAATTTACATTTCTAGCCTTCATTGGTGCAGAAGAAAGCCAGAAAGCTTGGAGGGAGTGCAGCCTAATAACTCAGAAATTAGAAAACAAATAAAAGAACGTAAGGTTTTCTTAAAGCCATTCCCTAGATTTCCCTGACTCATGTTTTTTTAACATTTGGGAGTGACTGTAATGTCAGCTCATCAAACTGTTTTGCTCCCAACAATGCGTAAGGCAGAATTTTAAGAGACTGTAATGAAATGAACTACATCCAAAAAATCCAGACAGTTGTGCAACTGCAAACCAGTGACCTGTTCGAATCTGTCTTATCTTAAATATATCATTTGGAATGTCGACTCTCTGAGGTATTCTCCATCTTTTAATAGTTTCATTGACAGTCATCCCTCTGCCCATTTATGAGTGCAAGGAAAAATAGGAATTAGTGAATCACTGGCACATGATTTTTACATGGGAAAAAAACAAGTTGTTGCCCAGCGCACTCTTTTTTTTTTCCCATAAAGAAAAAAACATTGGGAAATGTGAGCATGTGGGTGCAGCCCACAAAAATGAAATGAATTATCCCTTATTCTCCACTGTCTTCTGTCTGAACACTTTAAAAGGTAATAAAAAGCTCTACCACTTAAATCTTGCAGTGTATCACATTATACATTTTAGTAATAAAATCTAAGTACACTTAAATATATATACATCTCTTTAACTAATACATTTTATTGTTACACTTAGCTTTGCAGCTGTTAACTGCTTTACGTAGAAGCTTTTCCTGTTATTTCTGGCATCTGTGGCTTTTTTGCATCAAATGTTACTTTTCTAAGCCACTTCATTAACATCAAAGGCAAGTGAATTATTTAAGGATTAGAATGAAACACCTTTTAGTAAAAATTGTTAATTGACTTCATATTAGTGCTTTGACACTACGTAATGTAGCTGCTGTAATATAACTTGACAGGGGACGCTAGCCAGTAATATACTACGGACCTGTAAACCTATGATGGTCAAAACCAGATTCTCCATGCATCTGAAAAACTCACGTGACATCTTGCTTTTTTCATGAAATGAGGAGAAGAGGAAGGAAGATAGACAATTTTTAATGGAATAGAATCACAAGTCAGCAATTCATTAAATCCTGTTCTATCTTGTTCTCATAAATGGATAGAGAGATGATTCTCTGTGAAATGGTGTCTCCATAAGTTTACTTTCCAAGTGATAATTCAGGTTAATATAAAGTCCAACAGATTCTCATTTGTTGAAATATCTGAGGAACAGTTTATTCCAGCGTGAAAAATATCAGCATTTGCAATCAAAACAGAACACTTTTTTTAAGTGGCAGTACCACAAGTTGGGCATATTCAACATTTCACAATCTCAGCCTGCACTATCATGTAGTTTTATGTTTGTCCTTCAAAAGCACTGAAATTTTAATCAAAAGTGACATTTTGGCAAAATGTTTCAGAACTTCATTCTTTTTCAGGAAATATGTCCATGACACAATTAAACCAGCCTCACAAAAGATGCTGATATTTAAATCAGGCTGGTGGCAGTACTGTTTGTGGAGGTCACAGTTTGCATGCTGCTTTACTTGAAGCCAGTTGTGTGGTCTTTTTGCATTGCTCTGCAGTGAAATTCATTTCATTGCTTGAACCAGTACAAAAACTCTACTTCACCTAAATCCCACTTTACTTCAGTGAGATATGTGCAGCACAGAGGCAGCATAAGCCTCTGCTGAGGGCTATTTGGGGTGTTTAATGAGGAAATTATTAGAGCTGCCTCCTGCGTCAGAGAAGTTCCGGTTGGAGTTTTTGAGGCTAGATGACCAGTCACTTGTTGCAACCCTGTGGGAAGCTTGAGCTCGTAACTGTAAGATGTGCTATCTGGCTTTGTAGCATGATTTACCAGGTAAGGCTGTGCAAAACCCACCAGCTGCAATTTGCATAGGTTTTGGAAAATGGAGCTGGTGTGCTCACTTTGCAGTGCTTTGGGACATCCCCTCCACTATTTGTACTTTGAGTTTCAGTATTGTGTGAACCTGAAAACTCAAAGTGAAACAGGCCGTGGCCATGCAGACGTCATCACTATGTTGCTGCTGGTACAGACTGAAGTGTCTCTGATCCCAGGCAGAGGCTCTGCAGGAGCCATTTCCAGCTTCTGCAAAGAGGAGGCTTTGGCCAGGGATAGTGCTGTAGGTCAGCTGCCTTCCCTCTGTGCCATGCACTCCTCTGTACATGCCAAGTCTTTTGCAGCATTCTCTAGTGTATATGTCTCACTTGTTTAAAGATGGGGGCTGTGTGGAAAAAGAGAACAGATAGACTGGTTGAAAAAAGTTTGCTAGAGTCTTTTTTCAAGTCATTACAAATATCAAGGATTTTTTTGTCCAGAGGTAAAGCCAAGGTGCTCTGTGGTCTGAAGTCTCAACTAAACACAAAGATACGTTTCATTTTATGGAAGACTCATTTTTGTTTCATATCAAAAAGCCTGAATTGCTTTAAACTGAATTTAGGGTAATCTACAACTTTGCCAGGTTTAAAAAGCAATGAGAAGACTTTATACTTTAACCAGTTTTGAATCAAGAATTTCTGTTAAAAATATAAAGATGTGCATAAAACAGACACAGGCATTGAGAAAGGTAGTTTTCTTCACAAAAATACAGTGACTATTAAATGAATAAGAGAAAAACTCACTTAAGTTAAATTTTACTACATTTTGTTTAAAGATTTCCTTATTTTCAAGTAAAACAGAAGAGCAACTATTCCGATTTTCAGTTTTGTAACAAATTCCTGAGAACTGCTAACAAATGAAAGGCAGTGAATGAAAATGTATGTTTTGATGAAAAATTAAATAGAAATAATGTCATAGAAATCCACAAAATTCTGATGTTTTCACTCAGCACTGATTTATTATTCTAACTAAAGAATCTCAAGTTACAGATAATGCTAAAACAAGTCAGTATGAGAAATTATTAAAATACCTCTACTGCTGTTTCACATCTTCCCTACTACAGTTCCTCAAAAATTGCCATCACTGCTTTTTTTCCTGTCCTACCCTTTAATAAAGGCAGGGAAGGAAAAGAAGGTTTCACTAGTAGGGAAGAATACAATTTTTCCCCAGCCTGTTAAATCAGGATATTCTATAATTGCAAAGCAAGCCAGCTTATAACCCAATATCATTTAGGTAGTGTAACTATTTTTATTAGGGAGGACCCCAGCCCACAGTTTCAAGAATCAGATACCAAATTTCTAGCAAATAGATGTGCATAGTTGCTCTGAATTTTGGTTCTGTAAAGATCAGGTGTGGATTTCAGCTCTTGGACTGAGTATTCCCTGTATTTGTAGCTGTGAATACATGAGACTTGCCTTTCACGTCAAGTTTTTTTTCTGCTGAATCATTTAAATCAGCTAAGGAAACCTGTCCTGTTAACCCACAGCTGGGAGATGCAACAAACGTTCAACAATTCTGCCTTCTCAAACACTTTTTCAGAAGTTACCACATTTACTGCTATGTTGTCAGTGGAAACAAGTCCAAATTCTTTTGATCCTCAGCACCTTATCTGAAGAAAAGGGCATTTCCTGCTTGCGTTTCACTCAGTTATTAGTGACTAACTAAACACGTCTCTGGTTCTTTAGCTGATAGCAGAACTTTGAGATCCTGTAAGCAGCTCTTGCTGTATTTGTTCTTCTTTCCAGAATGGCCCTCAACTAAATTTTTCACAGGGCAATCATTTCAGGTCTGATTTCAGGTAGAATGAGTACACTGTTGATCACTAGAGGCATCCAGACTGCACCCTGGAAACAGAGCGAGAGGGACCTTGTGGACATGCACACACATACATACACACTTGTTCACACACACAGAGGTATGAGCAAACACACGGAGTACTAACAGAGCCCTTGGGAGATTTCTTTTCAAATTGCCAGGAAATCAAGAGGAGAAACAGCTCGTAACTGTCAATGAACCAGGCAAGAAGGAGGGGAGAGCAAGTGGAGGGATGGGAAATTTTGTGTGAGATGGAGTCAGACTCACGAGACAGTCCAAAAATCAGGGTAATCATGGGGAAGTCTCACTTTGACATCAATAGGTAAATCTGGTTCAGAACAATCATCTGAGTTTGCCATCACCACTATTGGTGGGTATCGATGTGATAATGCAAAGCAAATCCCAGCCTATGGTGCTATACAAAGGAAAACAAGTGTGTGGTTTGGAGGTGAAAACGTCACTTGTCCGTGATTGTATGACCACAACCATTGAATATGTTATGGGAGTACAACCTTCTCAGCCCATGTTAATGAGAGGACTAAAACCTGGCAAATTTGTGGGTGATATAACCCTGTCCATATCCTGACCTTTCTGCCTGATTGCACCGGCCAACTGGTTTTGAACATGCAGAGAGAATCTTTGCCATGTGATAGCTACTCAGACACCGTCTCTGTAATTTAGATTATGAAAGGCTTGTGGTGACTTTCAGGTTTTGTCATCAATAGCATGTTTTTGGCGTGGGTGGTGTAGCTGTGCCAAGCCCAGTACACCATGATGAGAGTGTGAACTATTTCAGGTACTCTGTTATAATAACTTTGCCTTGCTTAATTAAGTCACAGATTAATCCAGTAGGAAGAACAATCTGGTGTGTATCTCTGCTTGCTGCATCTGAAGTCTAGCAAAATAATAAGTCATCAGGTGCGGAAGTCCCACACATGGGGGGGGCCTGACCTTATGGGAAAAGGAGGAAGTAAGGTACCCCTGGCACCCCTGCCACAAGTGGCAGACTCCTCTCAGAGTCTCATGGAAGAGCTAGGTGCATAAAATGCCCTGTTTGTTCTGGTTGTGTGCTGGCAGCTGGTGTTACTACGCACATACATCAAATGTACAACCTCCCTCTGCTTCTTCTCCAAGGTACAGTGTGTTGGGATATTAAAACCCTCCTGAAACTTTATTTCTAGGAAATGGTCACCCATGAGCCTAAGCAGTGATTTGCATTGGTCCTCTCTGCATATTTACAAGGGACCCTTTGCCAGCCCACCGTCCTCCTGTTGTCTTGCCTCTACTAGGCTTTACAATAGCTGTCCAGGCTGTTCCACCTGATGGTTTTTGGGCATTTGGATAAGGATGCAGAGATGCTCTTGATTTGCATGTATCACTGACATCTGGGCTGTTTTTCATACTCTCTTTTCTTCTTCCCCTAATTTCCAGTGCCTACTTCAATTTTCAATGATAGAAAGTGCTTTATTGGTTGGGCAGTGAAGACTGGTCAGGTCAGATGGGAGAACTGTGCATCATTAATTTAAGTGGAGGATGTAAATTCAGTGCCATAATAAACCTGAGCTTGAAGATCACTTTGTTTCTTCTGGAGAGGTAACATATTACAGAACAGTACTGCTAAACCCAGCTCCCCACCTTGAATGGCCGTTGACTGTGGTGTATCAAAGTAGGATATGACTCAGTTTCCAGCAAGTACAAACTTAACAATACTACACAGTGCATCCCAGAGAAATGGGAGGTGGTGAAATGCTCCATGCTTGACCCTAATAGACAGTGTTCAGGATGTTGGTCAGTGCTCTTCAGACAAAAAACAAGCTCCAGTTTGCTCTATAAAATGAGGAATGCAGCACAGAAAACTGGGTCTGTGCCACAGAAAGCGCGGTGATAGCAGTGACTAAGAATTTTATACTGTGTTGAGTAATACGGCTCTGCAAGGCGATTCAGGAGAAGGAACAATTTAGCGCCGTGTATACTCAGATTTATAGAAAACCAGCTTCATGGAAACTGCCAGTAGAGCGGTACTGACGGGTTTGCATTATATGAGCACAGCAGCAAAGCAAAACAATGCTGGGAAACAGATTGGTTTTGTTCTCAGCTACTACACACAGATGAAACTTTTATTAAGACATGTCAGTTTGCTCCAGCAGCAGCTTGAAAATTCCCTCCTAAAATTCTGATGACCTAGGACCTGCTCCCTCTCCCATTGCAAATATTTTTAAGTCAATGTACAGTGAATTGGTGCACCAAAGCTTTTGGGGCTTAGAAAGTGCAGGAACAGGCTGCCCACGTGCAAACTAAAGGCAAGAGACGCTATGCTCTTTCTTTCCACTGAAGCTGCATGCATGGAGTGGGGAAATGTGTAATCACTACCAGTTACTTGGCAGTTACTTCTGTAAGTTAAAAAGATAATTGCTGTGTTGGGCCATGAGGTCCTTGCAGCTCATGCGTACAGCTCTTGTTGAATTCATGTAGATTTGCCTGGAAGGAGCAAGGGCAGTGTAGGATCACCCTTACACTTTCTCAGAAGCAGAGAAGAGAGAAGAAATCATGTTTTTACCTTTGCAAACTGAAAGTCTCTCTCCTTCCCCAGCTGTCAGCTGTGCTGTTTCTATGTGCAGCTGTGCCATAAGCTTGTTTTTTCACCTATGGGCTTTTTCTGAAAAGCAGCAGAATGGTGAGGAGTCTGTTCTAAAAAACTCCAGGTAAGAAGACATTACATACTAAGATCACATATACTTGAAAGAGATATTTTTTTTTCAGGCCAGAGTTTCACTCTGGCCATTTCAATAATGCAATGTGCTTTTACAAATAAAGCAAGGCAAAATTGGTGAGGAAAAGTAATATCTTTCATTACACAAGCTGGGGAAAACCAGACAACCTTCAAGGCAGATCAGTTCTTCCTTAGATACAAACAAGCACATCCATAAAATCTGGTTTATCATATGGCTGGCTGCATTCATGTCTCCTTTGTTTCATTTTTCCACAAGCACTTTCTGTTCACCTGAATGCCTGTGGTGATGTCAATTTTATGATCTTTTTAGATACACATGAGCTAATGCATTTCGTGCCATTCTCAATTCTACATTTTAAAGGAAATTACTCCAGAACTCACCTCAGGAAAGAAAAATACAAGGCAAACAAAACCACTATTGTTTTCTTGTTCATCCATTAGGAAAAGAAAGAGCACAGTATTGCAAGTGTTGTCTTTTTATCACATATACATGTATACTTACACTACATCTTGTGGCTTATAAGTTACTTGCAAAATCTACTGCAGATTGTACCTTTACAGTTCAGAAAGACAGTGTGTTTGGAAAATCATTCCAGAGAACTTATGTCTATTTTGTAGAACATTGAAATATAATGTATGTACAAATATGACAGTATATACTATTGGAAAATACTGATCCTACCTACCTTACTGTAAGATGAATTATGGCTCAGTGCTTTCAGATGATGGCATACAGTCTTACAGATTTCCAACAGCACTGTTGTTATTCACTTCCACCACGATAATATCATGTGGCTCCAGTTAATGTGAGAGCCTGTAATTAAAAATTACAATGGTAAATGCTGTAGCTACACAGTGAGAGACTTGTCCTGAAAATCCTAAACAGCTGGTGGGAGTGCATTTGATACAATTTACGCTAATAATTGTTGAAGAACTTGCATGCATAGGCTGGAGCTGTGGTCAAACCTCACTTTCAGGTCTGGAGTTTAACCGTCTCTATCTGCGTGACAGCGAGCAGTCTGTATTTCTGTCTGCGCTCTACATCTTATCACATTCTAAGACCATGCATTTAGCAGATGTTATTTTCGGTGCTATAAGTCATTTTGGACTTACTTGACGTGCAGACTGAAAATGCACATGGCTGCATTTTATTGTGCCTTTTTTGACAGATAACATAAGGTTTACTGTAAGTTCTGCCAGTGCAATCTGACAGGAGGGTTCTACTGAATTTTTGTGTGAATCTGTGACTGAAAAATTACCATCTGACAGATGAATTTTCTACTGACCTGTGGCTCATATCAATTTCAAATGGACACTTGCAGCAATACATCCTGAACAGACTTGTGAAAATGTGTGAAAATCATCGATGAAATACTAATTTTGTTTTCACTTCTGCTGCTATTCATAGCAGTCTTCAGGATCTTAAATTTGTAGATGTATGGAACAACAGAAAGTTTTAAAATTAATAAAAACATCTTTGCACTGGCTGTGTATGGCAAAAAAAAATTATTTAGTTTACTTCAACATCTACTTATTTTTACTGATTCATTTTCTGTAACCTATAGATCTTGCTGATCTGATATCTCACATGAATACAAATGCCAGTAAAATTGAGAAACCAGAAATGAGAGGTGGGGTGAAGAGAAAAAGAGAGGGGAGAGCTGACTGATATTATTTATGTGAATCATAGTGTTTGTGCACTGTATCTGTATCTAGATATATGCCATCAGCTACGCTAATCAGACTATGTCTTGACATGGGCTAACCCTTTATCGTCTGAAGCTTCTGGAGATACCTTGGCCTTCAGCAAGTTAAAAGGACCCTGGATGAGTCATCATAGAATGGTTTGGGTTGGAAAGGACCTTAGAGATCATCGAGTTCCAGCCCCCCTGCCATGGGCAGGGACACCCTCCACTAGACCAGGTTGCTCAAAGCCTCATCCAGCCTGGCCTTGAACACCTCCAGGGATGGGGCATCCACAGCTTCCCTGGGCAACCTGTTCCAGTGCCTCACCACCCTGATGGTAAAAAATTTCTTCCTAATATCTAATCTAAATCTACCCTCTTTCAGCTTTAAACTGTTACCCCTCGCCCTATGGCTACACTCCCTGATAAAGAGTCCTTCAATTATAAGTAATTTTTCTGAGTTAGCGTATTGCAATTTATGTTCTTGAAGGGAACCAGACTAAGAAGCAAGCAGTTCTCGACCCACTGTAAACTGCATCGTTTTTCAGTTCACACGGCTAGAAGGGACCAGCACACAGCATGAAAGAATAGCTCAGTCCCTGTTCCCATCAAACCCTTGACCTCTCTGTGAGACTGCCAACATGGATACCAGTTATGGAAGCAATTTAGTGTGCAAACAAGTATTTACCAGGAATTAAACTGAGACCACCAAACACATTTCACAGTGGAGACCAAACAGTACTTAGGCTGAGGCAATTTTAGGTCACTACCAGCTTGGATCTGATTCAAGAAAGCAACCTCAAGATAAAAGTCTCTACATCCCATCATCCAAGTCACTGAGGCATTCAGTTCCTGAGTTCCTTTTCTGTTATAAACATAATTCCTGCACAAGATAAGAAGTTCCACTGTACAGTCACTAATCCAGGAAAAGATTAGAAACAGAAAGGGGAAAAAAAAAAAGGCATTTCAAACATTTTGTAGAGACAGAGAAAGTGCACTGTTTGTGTGAAGAAGCAGGAAGAAGCTCCAGCTGTACTAATGCAAGAGTAATTACTGTATGGGGTGAGCAGGTATCTGTCCTCCAGGAGCTCATTGCTGACATGAGGCACTTTGTTACTCTCCAATGCTCCCTTAGCAACATTCCTACATTGAGTTATCTTAATTATCTTTATGCAGTTGTTCATCTTTAAATACTTAACTTCTCCTTTGTTTCTGTCTTCATTTTTTTGTTCCTTCTGTCAATCCAAAAGTGAGGGTGAATAGCCTCCTCAGAGAGTTCAACCTGCATGATAATGGGTGAGTGCCTTTAAGAGCAAACTTTTTGCCACATACATGCATCTGTTAGAAGAACCAGCAACTACAAGTCCAGTCCTGTCTGTAAGCAACACACACAACGTTGGTAGTATAAAAGTATAGAGTATATTTGCTATCGGTTTGCATAGTGTGTTTTAGGTCTTGCAGGGAGCTGGTTTCTTTTCCTCACCTTTTTACACTCACAAATGAAAACTCCTCACACCTCACCCCCTCTTCCTTCACCACCCTGATCATTTGCTTTCTAGACAAGGAGGCAGTGGCTAGGCAACCCTATAACCCCCCACCAAGAGCTGGACACAGAGTAAATATGTTTCTGACTAAAAATGCAGTGGTGCACTCTTACACACTGTTCAGTACTAGAATGCAGCCCATCCTATGGATGTAATTAAATATGTCAGCTGCCAGAAATATTAAAAAGATTACCTACCTGGTTTTGAGCCTGTAGATGAGCACACCACAGCACTTCATTTTAGCTGTCCTCTCATCACTGCTGGAGAAAGTCTCTTCATTGGCGTTGGTGCTACCACGCATGGATAGGACACTCTCCGTCAAATCTACCTACCTACCTACTTTACCACTGAGGACAGAATTATCAGGGACTATCCCTCATGGCATGGTTCAGTCCTTTATACACAGTTATTACCCGTAATAAGCTGGCTCATCTCTAGATGAGGCTTTAAAGCAAGAGAAGTTTCCCAGTTCGTTTAACCTAAGTATAAAGCAGTGAGAATGATAAAGAGGTTTAGTTATAATGTGTGATAATAGTCAAACCCAGCTCTTCAGTAGTGGTTTTTCATTCAATAAAAATTAATGTTTATAAAGGAAATGTGTATATCAAGTGATTTAGAGAGATGGGACATAACCCTGATTCTGAACCCAAATATGGTCATCATAAAGTGGTGACAACTAAAGCGTAGGATGATTAATATTCTTTAATGTGGGGTTCAAAATCTAGAGTACACTAAGTAGTGCTCATTAATAGAGGTAGCTCTGAAGCCTCATTAGTATGCAAATCCAAAATTAGTTGAAATCCAAAGTTCAAAATCAGGCCCATCTTTTGCTGTTCCACTGAGACAATACAGATAATTTGATTAGGTAATATTCTGTCCTGTGTAATCCAGAAGAAGGTACTCAGTGAATAATGACTGTAAGTGACTACTTAGTTCACAGTAAGAGGCCTTTTTATTCAGCTCCTGTTCTGGCATCAGACATATTATATCACCAACTAGAGAAATGTCCAACATGTGTAAGACTAATAAGGAAACAAATAAGTCATACATGAAGCTAGTTCTTGGCCACGACGTTGGGAAGAAGTACTTGGCTGTCCCTCACTAGAGTGAGGTCAGACTGGGAGAAAAAAAAAAAAAAAAAAGGAACTAAGTGGACTTACAGAGAACTGCAATATAATCGCAGTATCATATTTTGTGATGTCACAACAGATGATGATCATGGAGATATGACATGTTCTTTCTGAAAGAAACCAAGCTCCAGAGTGCTGCTATTCTGCCGGAGTTATTCCGTTCACAGTAGTTACCTCTAACTTTTTTTCAGAATGAAGTCATAAAATAAATCGTCTTGCATAAAACAATTTAGAAACTCTCTTCCTTCCTAGAAAATTCCTCTTGCCCTTCTTGTAACTTGAATAAGTAACTGAAAGCATTTTTTTTAAACAGCACTTCCTTCCATTTGCTTTGCTCATTTGTGGTTGAAGTATATTCACTTCATAACTCTCATCCTGTCAAGGAGCAAACATGCAACACAGGCCTCTGAAATAAACAACAGAGCTACAAAATGCAATTTCTGTTATCCCCATTGTAAATCTGAAGGGAGGCTCAGATCCACAAGTTGTTCTGGCTCTGGGCTCCTTGTTAGATGACCTCAATGGACAGCAAGGAGTCTGGACTGGAGTGAGGCCCCTGAGCCTCTCTTTAGATCTTACCTCCACTAATGAATACAGACTCACACTAATATAAATAAGAATAGTAAGGGATTCAAAACCTTGATACAGTGGGCTACAGGATATTTCACCATTGTCGGTATTTTCAGTGTCACAGTTAAGCCTATGTAACAGAATAGAGGGACAAGCAACCAAAGACTGAGTATGGTCCCCATGCATAGCTACAAGGCCAGGGATTCACCCTTTTGGGGATAAACAATGTTTTTCTATGGCAGGCAAATATTCTTCACACAAAAGGGCTTAAAACTTAGTTGGCAAAAAATTTTAATGGAAAATTTGTCACTTGCTAGAACCTACCTTTGATGATACAGAGTTGCAAAAGTTAGAAAAGCTCCATTTCCAGGGATTAGCATCCCAGCTGCTGAAGTAGCAAAAGGTTTCACAAGCAGCTTTGGGGCAAGAGCTGCCTGTGGCAATGGGGACATTTTCCATCACTTGCCCTGCCTTCCTCTAAGGGTTTTTAATGGAAGTGCTGAAGGTGATGCCACCTAGCCCATCCATTTCCTTCCTCCTATGACTGTTGGATGCATGCTGAAGTAAAGCTAAACCTTACAAACATGCATAACAGGTTCTGCCTCTGGGGAATGGCCAGCGCCAAATGATGGCGTGGCCTGAAAATGCGTGTGGTGACCGAGTTCATCCAGAGGAGTGTTCTGGTGCCCCACACCTCCCCGAACATAACACCTTCTGCCCTTTCCATCTGGCGGCACCACGCTTTGATGAACAAAGAGCAGACATACCTGTGCGGCAAGTGGACCTGAAATTTTTGACAAGGCATTTCTACCTTGTGCTTCTGTGGAAATCTTGTTTGCTAGGGTCAGTTTTGCCATGTGTACAGCCCCTGCCCCTCATGGGGGGGTGAAGTGCAAGGCCCAGCGTCTGAGACCGTCGCAAGACGATCAAAAAAGACCAGTCCTTAAAAATTACAGAGCTTTTTCTTCAGTGTCGCGGGCAGTAGTCTATTTGTTTTATGTTGTGTTTCACTGGCTTTCCCGTCAGCACGTTTCCTTGTCCTTCCAACACCGTCTGCCCCACCAACAGTCAGAGTCTCCATGGGCTTGGAAGAGGTGGTTAGCACAGGAGGAACACAGGCTTGAGGAGAGACAAGAGCAACGCCTGCGTCCCTTGATAAACACCTGGGATGAAAAGGGAAGGCTGTGCTTTGTGTGCTTGCCCAGGCACACTGCCAAGTGTATGCAGTTCAGCTCTCTGACTAAGAGAAAGTCAAAAGTATCAGTAGGCCTGGTCATAGAAATGTCACTCTTCCAGAGTCACTTTTGCAAGAATGAGAAAACTTATGGAAACATGGGTAGGAATTTCTTGCTGAGGTGGGGTAATAGTGCCAGGGTGATGAGGAGCCCCTAAGGAATGCTGTCCTTGGCTGGGAAGGAACAGTCTGTACTCTGATTATGACAATAACAGAAAGACCAATATTGAGCATATAGCTGACGTTTCAGAAGTTACAGCCCCATTGCATGCACACAACCACATCCAAAATCCCCAAGCCCATCCCCTTCCAACACAGAACTTAGCAAAGAGTAATTCCATGCCAGGAATGGCCATTAGAAAGGTTAAAGTGCTCTATGTGCTTTTGCCTGGTCCCCTGGCTTCCATGTTTTTTCTCCTTTTTAATAACAGCTGCTTCCAGCATGGGTAATGCCAGCTCTCTGCATACTCTCACATATTCTCTCTCTCTCTCTTCAGATCATTATAGTAACCCAGTTCTTGCTTTCATGTATTAGAGCTCCTTTTACAAGTTGCTCATCAAGCTGAGCTATTTTAATGGGGCAGGACAGGTACAGTCCCTCGTAATTAACCACCACTTCCCCACTCTGAGCGGTATCCAAGCCTCTGTGCTGTGCTGCTTATCACAGCAAGATTAAAAATAGTTTTATAACGATATGCAAAGTGCTGCTAAATCCTGTTCTTCCCACATTAAAAGCAGATGCGCAGACAGACTGAATCATATTGAGTGAATTTATTGAGTTAATTGTAGAAAAGCTTCACAAGGACCGACTTAAGTCTGTGTTTAAATAGGACTGGCAGTATTTTTAAATCTAAGAAAATACTGTTTCAGTGTAGACTGAACATTCTTGTTTGGGGTTACAGCGGCCTCGAGGTCCAGCCCTGATACCAGTGAAATCAGTGGAAATCTGCTGGATGAGTTCAGACCCATTTTAGGGCATCTATTCTAATCTGAGGAGTATACGTGTAAAGAACCACATCTTGTTATAGTAACAGGAGTCACTATAAATATCCCTAAAAAAAAAAAAATTCTAATAAATTAAGGCTTTAAGAGAGTTAAAAGTCAGGGTAAAGAAAATGTTCCGACTATTCATGAGGTTTTAGGTAAGCCTTGTTTTCCCCTCTTTCACTGCTGCTCCCTGAAGTCTAAATCAAGAGACTCTCAAAGTCAGGAAGCCAGACAGACTTCCAAAATATGTGGTGACGCGAAGGGGCCTGTGAACCGGAAACAGACATTTGCTGTCTTCTTTCCCAACCCAATTGGCTCCAAGTATCTGTAGCTGATGTTCTGTGATTTTGGGTTGTGGCCAGAAGACCTAACCTGAGAGACCAGGAACGCACAGATCGTGGAGGTCATGAGTCTTCATCTCCACCCACTTCTCTTGCAGGGAGAGTTTACAACACTGGCACTTTCACAACAGGAGAGAGGAAAAAAAAAAAAAAAAAAAAAGAGGATGTTTTTAATCCATCAGACTGCTGCTGATTCAGTAATAATAAACATGAGTCTGTTTCCTTGATTATTCTGTACACAGCAAACATTTGTGTAATGTGTCAGTTAAGTACGTGCTCTGCAAGGATCTCTCATTGAAGTGTGTGTGCGTCAATAACAACTATATGAAAATGTGCCTTTGTGTGCGTTTTTGCATGCTTGCATGCGCAAGAAAGAGAGCAAGAACTCAATTCCCAAGACCCTTAGTCATCCTCTGATCTTTATTTCTGAGGGTGATCAAAGTACCAGCTTTTGAGAAGATGATTTCTCTCTGCTAGGCTAAAGATATCAAGGTCAGAAGATAGCGTGCTTCCCAACAGCCTGCTAGGAATGAACTCTGTAAAAGTTTGGGATGTTTGCAAGCAGTGAGAGGGGAGTTTGTAGCTGCTGCTGCTGCTGCTTTTGCTGTGCCTCTTGCTGTGTTACAGACATCTTGACTGGCCTCACTGATTTAATGATGAGTGTTTGTTGGCCTGCAAAATGCAAACACATTGTAAGACTGTTTGTACACTAGCTAAACTTTTGCAGACAGTTTACATGCTAGAATGTGTTCTTTGCACACATTGATCTGTATTGCCAAAGTGTATCTTTCTCTCTCAGTGCGGAGGCTTTCTTTTGCTCTTATTTCACCTTAATGTTGCAAAACACATTAACATTGCCTAACTTCTCATCATATGAGTAGTGTAAGGTCATTTACATGACAGCTAGGCTGGTTTACAGTTTGCCGAAAAACTGCAACTGCATTCAGAAACAAAATGGAGAGGACAATTGCGCAGAAAGGTCAAAGTTTCATTTTGAAACAGTTCTTATGTTTCGGTATTAACCCCATATTTTTTTGGAAAGATCTAAATAGGGCCAACACTAAATGCTTTATTTCAGATAAAGCAACTCAGATCAAAGAAAAATGAAATATTATAGGTTTTCCATTTTCCTTCCCCTCTCCCAAAATCCCATCCCTCATTTTTTTCCATCTCAGTCATGGCCTGAAAGATTTATCATTTACACAACTGTATCTCAGAGACTCACAGAAGGGGAAGCACTTAGGGACCCTGCTGAATCATGACTTATATTTATCATTGGTATTAAAGTGACAATACATAGGAGAACATAAAATTTGAAAGTTTAAACTGAAATACATGTGGTAGCTGATACTGTATCATTACAGTGTATTGATATGAAATTGAGAGTAAACAGATGTAAAAAGAAGACAAGGGGAAAAAAACCTGCTAATTTTTCTTGGTACTTTTCTTCTGAATTTTTTGTTTTCCTGTATGTTTAATAAAATCTGATCCACACATGATCTGTGTTTCATATCTCAGTCTCAGTCTAGACCAAAGCTCAAGGACTAGTCTACTTCTAGCTGAAGGCTTTTAACATTTGATCTGACTGTGCCATTGTTCAATTTGTTACCACTCTCTTTTGCCTCAGTTGTTTGAGTCAGGTAAAGTGGGAACGTAGATCTGAATCTGGATCCAGAGCTGTAATACCAGCCTATCTGTATTTTGATGTTTTCTAAAGCAAGCCACCCCCCTAAAAAAAATTAAACACAAAGAGTGGAATTTTAGCCCTGCTGAAGTTGGTGGCGAAACTTTCACAGATTTCAGTGGAGCTTGAACTTCATTCAAAATATTTATGTTCTGGCAATCAACCAAAATCTCTTCCCAGTAGCTTGAGAAGCCATATCCCCCTCAGTCTCAGTTTGTCTTTCTATTGATGCTTTGCCCAATAATGCATCTCACCGAGACGTAGTGTGCGACTCCTGTTAATGTTACTTTTCTCACTCCTGCCACTCATCCACTAGTGGCTGCAGATTCCATTCCCTCCTCCCACAAACAATTTCTGCCTTCCTTCCCCCTATGGCATTTCCTATGCCAGAAAAAGACTCATCAGACCCAGCCTGCTTTTCCAAATCTCTCCTTAGGACTCCTCTTTTTTGGTCTGCTGTCTCTTGAAATTAATTTAATTCCCTCGTTTAGAATATTACTCATAAACTTTAATAGCTGTCTTCTTGAATAAACAAAAAGCAATAAGTTAAAAAAAGCAATAAGGAAGTTTCAGGTTAGACACTAGGGAAAAATAGTTACCTGGAAATTGCTGCCATATCTCATAAATATTTGGGAGGCATTTTCTACTTTCAGATGTCATCACTGACTCTGCTGAGAGAGCTCTGGACTACACTTTATGTCTCAAGATGAGCCTCAGTCATATCAAAAATATAAGAGGGGAGGCACATCCGAAGCCTCAGGAGGGGACAACATTGTACTATCTGTGCCAACTCATAAAGCCATGCAGGTGGCAATGTGCTGTGTACCCTGAAGGTGTCCAGGAGTGTCATGCTGCCAATTGTGTCCCTGGGACCATGAGGGGCTTCCAGGAGAGCGATCAGCTCTGCACAGCCCCATCTCTTCAAAATCCTGCTGACCTTAAGGCAACCCTTACAATACATTTCCTAGGCATTGTTTTTGATCAGCACAGAGGGTTTGCATGTGTTTCATGGAAGGTGTATGAGTTTGGGAGATCAGGCACTAGCTGAAACGGGAATTTCCACACAGCCCAGCAATCTTGCGACTTTTTGTAACTTACGCATTGTCTGTCTCCAGCCAGCTGGACAACAGTCCCGGCTCCTTGGCACTTATGGCACATTTTTCCAGTAAGCGCTAATAAAATGCTTCCTATCATCCCATTTCATTGGAATGAGGAGGGTTCCCACAGAAAGTGTGCAAACTTGGCAAAACACAGTAAAGACAATGTTATCCCAACAGAGCAAACATGAAATAAACCTTTCTTATCATGTAATAATCAAAGGGCTTTTCAGATGACTCTGACACTCCTTTTAGGTACTGTGGGATAATATGTTAGGTGCCAGACTGCCACATTTATCCTCAGTTCTCCTCTGAACTAGAAATAAGGATAAAAACTTTAATGACACTGTCCTTAGACATGGCTTCGCAACATGCTACATGTCTAGACTGCTGTAAAATTAGGAGGATTTTGTTTGAATGACTTGTTTATATGACTCCCATAATAAATAGCCTGAGTCTCCCTAGCTGTATTAAAAACACATTGGAGCAAATTCTATGCGTGATTACACCACTACAAGTCCACCATCAGCTATCAGCAGTTACTGCTTGAGAACAGAATTTGTTTTGCCATGTTTGTAGTCATCGCACCAATGAGAAGTAGACTCCAGGGTGTTGTATGTATTGGAGTGTCAAGGGTTCTAAAGCTGGAGGAAGCCTAAGGCTTTTAAACTAAGAAGAGAGAATCAAATCAGCTTTTGACCTCTTATAGTCCCATACTTCATCTGCAATGGAGTGATGCACAGGAAATGCAGAATATTAAAAGATTCAGCAAACAGTGTCTGGCCCAAAGGAGAACAAAAGGAAATGACATGCCCAAAAATCGATGTGTTTGAGACTTCAGCCTAAGGAGGAGCAGTCCTTGCAGAAGACCTGTGTCATCCTCAAGAAGATGAATGATTCGTTGGAGAAAATTCAGTATTTCTTATGATATTTTCTCTGTAATCCTTTTGTTCTAAGCTTTGGCTGCCCTGCCCTGGCTGCACTCAGTCTTACTCAGTATTGCAAGTTAAGCCACTCAGATCTGTCTGTTCCTTGGATGGGAGAGTGGTTGGAGGTCCCAGTTACAAAAGTCACAGACCAAGAAGACACAGCTGAAGAGTCAGTGGCTGAATGTAAAGGAGCTGGAAGGCTGTTCAGCTTTGCTGCCCCAGCCTTGTTTAAGCAGACAGACAACTTCTACTTTTAATATTTGCTTCCACATGGGGGGATTTTCCCTAAAGCTGTGTGGTCAGAGTTGTGGAGGTCCCTACAGCCCTGTGGATTCGTGGCAGGCCCTGTGCACTCTTGAGACAGCTTCTGCTGTGCATGGGGGGATGCCCAGAAGAATTCAACTCTAAATCACTACTTTTCACAGGCTGAGGTCAAAATCATGTGTTTTTTCTTTCACTGTGCCATGGTCAAGTCCCTTTGGAGTTAGCTGACTCAAACACCCGCGGCTGTCATGAGCCAACAGGTTTCTGCACCACGAGGCTCATCCCCAGGGCTCCAAAGGGGCTGCTGAGGAGCTGGTGGAGGTGTTGCCTTCAGACAGGAACAGTTTTCCCCCAGCATCGCCCAAGCTGTTGTGGCTGTCGGTGTCCAGCAGCTGCTGTCACCCCAGCTTTGCCCCCATCTGCAGAGAACAGCTGCAGAAGCTGCAGAGAATGAGGAGGTAAACAAGGCTGAGGAAGATAACTAGTTTGAGAAGCTGCTTCAAAAAGGGACTTTTCCTGAGCTTGAAAAACACAACTTGCTGAACTTGATGAAGGTGCATGCTGGGTTGAGGAAAGAAACCTCGGTGGCAAAAGATTGTGTTCCAGATGGAAGATGATGAGCCATCACTGCAGAAGGTCAGAATGACACAGGCCACCTTCCAGGAAACTTGCAGGAAGCACAGCACTGAGCTGCAAAGGCAGTGCAGAAGAGGCAGTACAGTAATAGAAAAATTCTCTTATCTTTTCAAAATCATGAAGCCATCATCATCCTGCCTTCTGCTAACCAGGTCAACTTGTGCAGGTCGCCTGCAAGGCCACCAGGATAAAAGCATACCAAGGGAGATCTCTCCTTTCCATAAGGAGGCCTGTTTCCTGCTGCAGCAGCTATGCTGATGTTATGGCCAGCTGGTCTGGAAATGTGTCCAGTGCTCATATCCTTGGGAATTCCCATCTCTTTCTCTGACGAAAAAAAGCCCAGTGTATGGCTGACAATAGTGCAGCAATCTACAAAGACTTCTTCTTGCGGTTCTCTGGTCAGCAGAAACACTTGCAGAAAAAGCAGCCATGATGGCACTGCCTTGAACGTGGAGTGGTGTAGGCACGCAGTAGGTGCCCAGCACTGCCCATGAGCCTGTCCCTGCCCCAAACCCAGCACCTTGGCTGTGTGTCCAGAGGGTGAAGCGACTGTCCTGTTGACCCAGAGGAGTCCCAGCACACCTGCCTACATGCCAAATTGAGCGTGACAGTGCATGTTAAGCCTATCTACATGGCTTCAGGCAGGTTTCTCTCTCAGAAAGGAGCTGGTAACTAACCCCTGAGTTTTCACATGGAGCAAATTTCCTAAATGATCCTCTTCTATGCAGTAGTTGCAGCTGGGAGCTGAGAGAAGAAACCACCTTTGTACCGATGCTGATTGCCATCAGGTGACTCAGGCATTCCAGGGGAGGCCAGCTGTTTAGGTAAGTCATCTTCAGTTTAACTGTTTAACTTTGCCTTGAAGAGGCTACAGGTGCTTACAGCTGGTATGTCAAGGTGAACGGATGGCACGTCTAGGTGGTATTGAGGTGTGTACTCAGTCATAGGACTAGCGTCCTGCTCCACTTCTGTTGACCGTGCTCCTTTACAGGCACTCATCTTTGGTTCTGCATGTGACAGTGCAAGTCAGGAAGCTAATATGAGCTGGAGAATTAAAAGAAGACTGCCCTTGCAAGGGCATCTTTGTAATCCCAGTACAACCAAACAGTGCCAAACAGTACAGCATTTAGCACAGACATCCATTTGGAGCCAGGTAGGATGCATTTTGGGCATGGGATCAGCATTTTAGGCATGGGATCTAGGGCAAGTATTTCTTAATGAAGCATTCTCTAATGTTTCAGTGAGGAAATCAAGAACATGGCAAGGAGTGAAAATGGACTGATGGCTGCAAATTTTCTACTGAAAGAAGATTGTCTTAATGATAGTAAAGGCCTGGGAGCAGATTACAGCTTTGGGGGGATCTGGTATATAGCAGTGACACTCAATGTTTTTTGCATTAACCACAGCTTTCTGAGGAGGTTAGCTTTTCCTCCTAGGATTCTGTATCTGGATACTTCAGGGCATTTTCACTCTGCCTAATTTTGCATACCTAATTTCATCATCAACATGACAAGTCTATCTCCCCAGACTATCTCTAAGATTAATGGAGAGACTGGTTCTTAGAGAAGAGTTTAGAGCACAAGTTTACCTTGGATACCTCTGATTCCCTCTGAGGTACCTCCTAACTCTAGATGGAGCCTGTAGCCTCATAAATTAGGGATTAGAGTCAGTGTTTAAATTTATGTGAGGTAAATAAGCTCCTCTAGGCCCGTTGCAAACCCACTTCATAGATTTCACTGGAGTTGCTCCATATTTACATCATTGTTTGTAAGATCAGAATTTGACATAGTTCTCATCTTCACTCCGGCACCTCTCGGTCTTCATCAGGAGGCTGCTGGTGAGATTAGGTTTTGTTTTTGTTGCTGCACTCATTTGCTAGTTTTCGATTTGAATGGATGTGAGTGCTGACTTTTCTGAGATATCTGAGAAGCTTCTCCATTAGTGGGGGAAGCCTCAGCAGACTCTGCACTTGGCTTTCAGTTCCCATCCCCATGCCTCAGTGCAGCACCAAGCCAATGAATTCATCGCATTGCATGTACTGAGGCAAGTGCACAGCAATTACACTAATTGTTAAATCCCCTTGGCGGCGTAGATATGGTTAAAGAGCATTTATGGTATGCTACATGGCTGTATTTATATAGTCTGATCAGTTCTCCCAGTTCACTCTCCGGAGCAACAGACACACGAGGGGAAAAACGGAAATCTAAGCACAGCTGAAGTGAGACATGTCTTAATGTATGCACACAGTGCCACACACACCTCTGCTATGAGCTAACCCAAGCTAATGGACTTGCATCAAAGACACCTTTGCCCCATGGTGATTGTGTCCTATGAAAGGCCAAGGCCACACTGCAGGTGGGGCAAGCTTGGCTCCGTACACAGTGAAACTGGCAGCTCCAGAGGGATTCACTCTGTCATGGTGATGTCCTTTTGCCAGACAGCTGGCCTGTGTGAATGGAAGTTTGTTTTGCTTCTGGTCGTGCACCATCAGGAGATGAACAGGCAGCTCTGCTAGCTGGGAGTGGGTGCCTGGAGGCCCAGGTCTTGGGCAGAGCGGCTGCCCCAAGAGTGGCACACGTTGAGGCTCTGAGTTCAACCAGAAACCACCAAACCATGGCTTGAATCCTCAGCTTTTAGAGACGCAAAGATGAGTACTGCCATGCCCCTAGTGCCAGTTTGACTCTCCTAGCTGTTGGAGAGGCATCCATATAGTTGTAGGATCTAGGCAGGTGAGTGCCCCCAGATTTTCTGTGCCATCTTCCTAGGCATTATTCATAATACATGGAGAGGTTCAGAAGTTCTGCACTCTTTCTGCCCTCCTCTCCATGACATATTTATGCAAAATCTCCCTAAAATGGATGGATGCAGAGAGAAATGGCCTGCCTGGAGCATGTTAAAACAGTCAGAAGCAAACAAAAACCAGTGATGAACATCCAGCTAACCCCAGATACACATGCCTGGCTTCCCACAACTCCTTCTCCATGAGAACAAACACTACAAGCATCAGCTGATGCTACATTTAGTGCCGAACATTCCTCACAGAAACACTCAATAGTTGTTAATAATGACACCTATTTCAAATAATGTAAAGATTTTGAGCACAGACTGGGGTGAATTCTGTGAATTTATTAGAATGTGGACCAGCGTTCATCTTAATGCAGCTGATTTAAACTAGGAAAACTGGATTACTCCAAATTACTTACAAGCTTGGCTGTCTGGTGGGCTTTCACAAGAAGTTGTAGATTGGTCATGTAAAAAACATTCAATAAAATTGTTTTTCTTAAAATAATTATTAGTTTGTAAGGCAGTGTATGACAAGTAATCAGCAAATTTTATGGTAAGCTTGAAAACCCATAGTAGTATAGGAAGTCTGCTCCTTTGTGGACGGTGCCGTTATTATCACACTGCAAATCATTACACTGCAGACGCTTGCAAAAATCAGCAAGAAATTATGAGTAAGACACTGAGTGAAATCTGGGAGGCTTGGCATTTCCTCCTGGTTCAACCACAGGCTTTCTGTGTGACCTAAAAAACATTATTGATTTTTTTCTGTTTCCACAGTTTTCCTGCAATAAAATGAAGATAACACTATTTCCTTTCTTTCCAACTACTTTTTTTGCCTTTGTCTCCTATTTAGATTAGAAAGTTCTTGAAACTGGGAATATCTCTAACTTTATATCCATCACAAGCAAGGGAGCACTAGCACCCACAGTAGAAATAGCAAAATTAAGAAAAAAACAAGGAGAGGGTGAAAAAAACAGGAAGACTGGAAATAAAGAAGAATGAAAAAGTATCCCTAGGTTAAAAAAAAAAAAAAAAAAAAAAAAAAAAGAAGGAGAGAGGCAAGGGAAGTAAAAGGGAAGTATGAGTTAGACAAATTGAAGAAACAAAAGACAGAAAGTACACTAAAATAGAAAAATCAATGGGGCAAAACCCCTGAATCAGAAAAACAGACTGAGGAGGAAGAGACAGGGGAAGGAAGACAGAAGACTCAAGGCACTGATGACTAGAAAAAGGAGGTAAAGCAGAAATATGGTGTTAAAAATATTTTTAGTGTGGTCTTAGACTGCACTAAAATCCTAATTATGAGGGAGAAAGTTCAGTATAGATTGACCTCTTTGTTTGGGTTCCATCTTGCACACTCCAAATATCTAGAACATCAGTGAGTCAGCTGCAGTTTGGGTGTCTGGGAATATAGGGTTAGGCCCTTATAGTGCACTTGGGAAAAACACACAGAACCATGCCCAGAGCAATCTGATGGAGGAGAGGTGTGATGTCAGCATTGCCTGGGGAAAGAACAATTTCTTGCAAATCACTGAAAATCAAAAGTGCTTTCCAGGAAGCAAAATCTTGGCCATCGAAAAAGAACACAATCATGCATGAATGATAAGCAAATATAATTCACTTTCAGACATGTAGCTTTCAGTCAAGGAGGAGTGCATGCACCCTGTCTATTCTGTGACTCAAAATACGATAGGGTTTTTTGCATTCTGACAGAAAGTCTTGTGTCCATTTTGCATGTCACTTTTCCCATGACGTTTCAAACAAGTCAGACCTATTCCTCTGATGGCAAAACCCGGTGGAGATACAAAGGCCAGATATTTTTAAAACACAAGTCATGTTGCTCTTGTGATTTTGCTCTTGGGGCCTGTGCCTTTCTCTCTTGAGGAGCACTAAAAGGGATCAGGAATGTATGGGGAGTGTGTGTATATGAGTGAGGGATGGAGGAAGACTCAAATTGCTTAACAGCAAGGATGCACCAAGAACAGCTCAGGAAATCCCCTATCCCAATTTCCCATCTTTTATTTTATATCAGAAGCTTTGCATTCCAGCTTGCTGGGGCTTGGAGCTGTGCGTTACATGGATGCCCTTTCCCAGACAACAGAGCAACAAGTGAAAAAGGTCCTGGTAGCTGCGACTTTCTATGTTTAATTTTTGACCAATTCACCTCTAAAATAAAGTAAATACAACAGCAATGCTATATTTACAGACCACAAGTGCAGCACTGTCTCATTAATTAATCCAATGACACTTCTTCATGAGACTGAAGTATTTGTTCCACATACATACACTTTAAATACCATATACATTAAGAAACACTTTCCTACAAAACAGAACAAAGGAATAATGAAATCTGTCAAAGGAAGCATAGCTGGATCGTGCCCATAAAGAGTTTAGCACAAGGAATTCTCGTTGCTTGACATGCTACTGAAATAAAACCTCCTGTGTCCTTGGAAGAGCTTTAGCACTCAGCTATACTAAGACTTGTAAAATACTCATTCATCTATGACCTTTTCTTAACTGAAATATTGTGGCCCTTTTTTGCATCTTGATACATCAGGAAAATCTCCCAAGAACAGATCACAAATATCTCCCACATTAATGTAAGAGAAAGGTTATTTTTGAGTTTGACAACATGAGCAATGTAGGATATACAACTTTCTGAGGAAGGACACTACAGTGAATACTTTTATCCTGATGTACCACAAAATAGAAGTACCAGTAATAGCTAAATCAGTTTTCAACCTCATTTCTATTGTAATCACAGTTAAGGTATATTCATGTAACTGAGTTTTCAACCATTCTGAATGGTGCTTAAACAAAGTTTCATAGTGATGTAAGCAGTCTGGCTTAAGTACATCTAATTACACCTCTGCCAGTTTTTAAGCATAAACAAGTCCTTGGTGATGACACTATTGGATCTCCTTCTCAATTATGCCTGCGAGCAGCACTACTGCAGTAAAGAGCTGCTCACACCCAAGTCAATGTGCCAGACTGTCTTGGTACTGGAGGAATAAGCCACAAAGCTGAGGTTGCAGTTGGAGGCCAAGGTGTTTCACTCAAGGCTCTGGAGAGATGCAATGTTACACTGAAATGCTGGGAAATGGCCATATGATAAAGGCTTCCACTCCCTTGAAAGGGCTAAATTGCATGGGTGTCTGAGATACAGCTCTGCCCAGCTTCCGTACAGCAAATATTTAAAGCTGGTGCTGAGATGTCTCTTCTTAAATGTGGTTTCCACTTGAGAGGTGTTTTACTTATTTTTCCTCTTGGTTTATTATGCCTCATATTTTGGGAGTGAATCACTGACGTCCAGCAAAGTACAATTTTTACTAGCATTGCCTGAACCTCAGATTGTCGGCTCAGGTCCACATGCTTGAGCAGGCACAGTCTTCTAAGAGATCATGCTCAGGCTCTAAACTCATCAGACAATAATCTCATGACTTGTGCAAATAAATATGTACAAATATAAAATACAAATAAAATGTATTAAAATATGGGTAAATAACATGTATACATATTCACATTATTGAAGATTGGGAGTTTTTGTTTAAGACTGCAACCCAAAATGGACAGGAAGAGACCATGCTTTGGAAGGGCAGTAAACAGATTGGCAATCCACTCAGCATCAATTTTCAGATTAATAAAGCTTCAAATTGCTGATCTTCTCTACATGCCATTAGAGAAGGAGAAATTGTTGATGATGTGCTTATATTCCTTCTGAAGAATGGGGGACGTGCATAGATTTGGCCACAAACCATTGTGCATGAGACACATGCTTGTAAATCTCCCAGGGTTGCTTCCCATAGACCAGAGAGGAACAGCTTTTCTGAAAAACAGAAAGCTAGGTGAACACTGGGCTCTCAGTGAGCTCTTTTCCAGACCTGCAGGACCATATAACAATGCATGCCCTTATAAACAAAATATTTATCAGTAAGAGAGCCAACCAGGTCACACAGCTTCAGAAGAAAGGTTCCAGTCAGGTTTCTGAAGGAATGTCAAAGTCCTAGAGAAAGGGCTGTGAGCTAGGAAAGATGCTTGAGGCTGATCACTACAGCTGTGGGAGAGTATTAAAATGTACAGGAACAGGTACCAATTAACATTTGGCAGGGAGGCAGAAAAGCCTCAGGAAGATGCCAGAGGATTTCAATAGGGTAAACCTGAACAAGAACTAAAAAGTTCAAAAGCACCAGCTGGCTTTCTAGAGGTACCCCGCAATATAGGTTCATTGTCTTGCACGTGGGAGAGGAGAAAAAACTATAGTACAATTTTCTGGGAAGGGAAGACAATTCTGCCATACCTTTTTGATGATAAAGAAGGTAAATCAACGATGTGTGGGTGAAGTGCGAAGTTCTGCAAGCTTCCCTTTGAGTTTCACAATGAAATTACTATTTCCAGAGTCCCAGCTTTGAAGAAATACTCTTTAAAATCTCATTTTTAATGACTGCTTGTCACAAATACATAGAGCAGCTATATACCAAGTTAAAAAGCTCTTGCATAACCTAAAGGACAAATGAATGCACTGCAGTGATACTTCAATTACATTGCAGTAAGCTACCTGGATTGAGCAGGGCTGGAACTGACCTGTCTGACCAGAATTGATTATTCATGGCCAGATGGTTTTTCACTCCATCCCATGTTGCCCATACAAGATTTTCCATTGCCTAGGTAAACTTCTGCTTCCTGTTGTTCTAAATAATGATAACTTGCTCTATGAGGAGCCCTCAACATGACATGGCACAAAGTGTCATCCTGTTAGAACTCTGGCTCAGACAATGTTATCAACAGTCCTAAAATATGACTTAAAGTAGAAGCACTAATAGTCTGGAGGCAGAGTGCTTGGGTGGGAAATTTTAGAGCAGCTCCCTAGACTAATCCATTATGACTATACTAGTAAATTATAGAGTGTCAGTGCCATGGATTTCGGTTCTGGGACACGGTAAAGCTAATAAAAGGTCCCTGGCACAATTTTAGCCCGTGCCTGCCAGCATGGCTCAGGAGTTGGTGTGGGTCATAGCCCAAGTGCCACAGGCCCTGCTCCAGGGGATGGGAGCATGCAACAGAGTGGCCCTGGCCAGAAGGTGCCACAGAGCTGGAGAGTACCCCAGCCCTGCTCCGCTCTTGGGTACAGACGTAGCTGTTTTGTCCTTCAATATGCCTTCTTGAGGCTTTTACATCTCCTGTGTCTTGGGTGCTAAGTCCTCAGTCTATGTGTGAGAAAAGGATTTAAAGGCTTTTGATTCATCTTAATGAGGTACAGATTTATTGAAAAAAAAAAAAGTCTTGAAAAGTTTTGAGAGACAGAAAACATTGTTTCCTGCCTGCTTTAGCCTCCAGTCCTTATAGGATGAAAGTTGCATTTATGCTGTATTAGATATGGGAGCAACATGCAGATAAGAGATCTGTGTGTTATCCAAGACAAAAATGTGCTGGCTTCAGCCTTGTACATTGTAGGTCTTAGAGTAAATCAAAAGTAACTGAAGGTGGGATCAACAGCTTTCCAACAGCACAGATCAAACTTCCAGACTCTTTTTATTAGTGCAGCCTTTCTGAGCCACATCAGGCCAAAGAGACACCGAGACCATCTTGTTTCTACTGCAGGCATGGGAGAAGTAACTTCTTACCTAACCTAATGGGAGGCAATTTTTCACAGCCATGCACTGAAGCTGTACTCAGATTTCAGGGATTTGCTTATTGCTTCATGTGCTGAAGTACAAGAAAGGATCAGATGCTCTCAGTGAACCAGGTTCCTGTTTTGAAAGAAAGAGGAAAGTACACAGCAAGATATAGATAACTTATCTGTGTTTGTAACAAATTTTCTTTTTTTTCTTTTTTTACTATATGAGCAATAAAAAACTATTTACAAGGCATACAAACTTCAGTTTATAGCTAGAAAGATGTTTCTCTGTCTGCGTTGTCTCTGCAAGTGTCAAAACAGACTTGTATTTCATACCAATAAAACATGAATTTCATGCCAAGAACAGCGAGAAACAAAACAAAATGAAGCTGTTTCCTCAGAAAAAAAATGATAAAAAAATCTGACTCTTACAAATCTGCCTCTGATCCTGTAATTGGGCTTGTTGGAGCAGACACCATGGGAACCCATATAGCAGCCTGCCTTTGCGGATCTGTTCCAGTAGGCCCCCCTGTAGTCTCCAGACCATACTGGGAGGGTGCTTCTTTCCCCTGATTAGTTCCTTACTTCTCAAGTGTTCCAGCTCATTTCAGAGGGTGAAGGGTTGAGAATTTAGCCCAGAGTGTGAAAGCCAGAGTTATTGCTAGAGCTGGTTAAAAATTTTTCCAATGGAATGCTTTTTTTTCCATCAGAAAATGCCATTTTGTCAAACCAAAACTGCTCTCTGAGGCATGTTGATTTTCACAACCTTTTGTTTTGGGGAAAAAAATTGGGAAGAAGTATTGTGAGAAGGTCAAAATATTCCATTTCAACACTTTTGGAATGGAAGCTAAAGGGGAGGAGGTGTTTTTTCAAAGCTACTTGTAGTTTCAAACTGTAATTTGCTTTCTATCACAGAAAGAAAAGTATTGTGATACAAGAATTTTTGCAGTCATGGCAGTTCATTTGGCATGGCAAAAGCAAATGTTAACTTCCTAGAACTCCTTTGGAAATGGAAATTTCTTGTGCTTTCACAGCATTAGTTGGGGCTATATTGTAGTTGTGAATATATTGGAGATGCATTTTATCCATCAGCCTTTGCAACAAGTGCTTAGATGGTTATTTGGTCCTAGCAATTTTCTCAGTTAAATGAAAACCAACATTCATACAAACAACACTTGGCTTGAATAAATGTTCACAGATAGTGAACAATGAAGACATAAACCAGGCAAATGTGACAGCTGATAGTGATTTGCCATAGTATTCTTGTACAGATTTTTAACCAGGCAGACAGATTTCGTTCTTGTTACTCCTGAAATGAAGATAAGTAGTAGTTCTTAATATATTTTGAGTAATGTTTTTAAATTTGGCCCTGCTTCAGCTAGAAAATTAAACTTATCTTTAAGTTAATGCCAGTTCATTTAGAATGTGCTTAATAAAATAAGGTCTAATTTAAATATTTTGTCTTGATTGTATTTCCTTAATGTGTTCATTTTATTTTAATCATTTGATGTACCAAGTCTGGTGAATCACACACAGCATACAGGTCTGTCATGAATAAAAGGGTTAAACACTCAGTTTGTCATCTGTGCTTCGCTCTGAAATAACACCTTACAGATATCTCCTTGTATGTATGCTTTTCTAGATATGCTCCGTACCTTGACCACTTAGAATAATGCAGAACAGTGTGCTAATTTACACCACATTTGCATATCTAAAAAGGTGTTGAAAAACTAAAGGATTAAATATGTTAGAGCATATAATGGATCTAAAACAAAGAGTAGCATTCTTTATTTGAGCCTGTTTAAATTGCTAAAAATAGCTTCCTTTTTAACAAGAGAATAGGGTGACTCATAGGAATCTAGAAACTTGGCCTTGGTAGAGACATATCGCCAGCACCTTGCGGGCAGAACAGACACATCCAACTCTCCAAGAGAGGAGGTGCTGTCATCACAAGGAACGGTTTATCCTTCCACCGCTCCTGCTTGCCCAGTACAAGTCAGCAACTTCCAGGCCTGCCAAGGTAGCCCTCCAAAATCATGGGAGTGGCTTAAAAACTTCAGGGTCCGAAAAACTAATGAATGTCAAGTCTTTTTTTATTGCCTTTGGACCTTTGAATATTTTGGTTTCATGTTCTGAAGACATGTCCGCAGCCTTAAAGCCCAGAAACTTAATTCTTAAAGACAGGCTGAGACCTGACGCCAACAGATGGGATTTTGATGTGGGAGCAAAGAACATTGGAAAACATCAAACATACTCACTTCTTCAGACCTACCCAGGCTGCATCATTTGCAGATGTAGAGGTGGTGAATTCTGTCATATGTACCTTGGAAAAGAAGAACATAAATCTTAACTGTGATAAGCAAAGTATTATTCATTCGTAAAGGAGTAACAATAGATATTCAGCTAGTATAAGGTATCCTGAGCATAGCTAGTCCTTAAAGGTTTTGAAGACAAAAACAGAGAACATTATAATTCAACTCAACTGGAGGAGGACTGGGCCCTAAGTACATCTACATTATCTGGCCTTTCATTTTCATGTGTGTACAGTAAATCATAAGCAAACAGATTAAATTTAAAGTGAATGGATTAAATATCCATGTGTATGCATAAACTCAGTAGGCCAATTTATAGAAAATTCACATGTGTATGTCCTTTTTGGAAGTATTCACAGGATGAACTATCATAGTTAAAGAAGTCTTGGCACTCTGGTGAAGTTCCCACAGACTGGAAAAGGGGAAACATAACCCCCATTTTTAAAAAAGGAAATAAGGAAGACTCGGGAAACTACAGGCCGGTCAGTCTCACCTCTGTGCCTGGCAAAATCATGGAGCAAATCCTCCTGGAATCTATGCTAAGGCACATGGAAAACAAGCAGGTGATTGGTGACAACCAACATGGCTTTACCAAGGGAAAATCATGCCTGACGAATTTGGTGGCCTTCTACGACAGGGCCACAGTGCTGGTGGATAAAGGAAGGGCAACTGACATCATCTACCTGGACTTGTGCAAAACCTTTGACACTGTCCCACATGACATCCTTGTCTCTAAGCTGGAGGGACATAGATTTGACAGGAGGACCACTTGCTGGACAAAGAATTGGCTGGGTGGTCACACCCAAAGAGTTGTGGTCAATG
>NW_010120113.1:666-41670 GCF_000699245.1 Pterocles gutturalis | reverse complement strand
GAGACTGACCGGCCTGTAGTTTTCCAGGTCATGTTCTATAGATATGTATCTGAAAATGCAAAAATACAAATGTGGAGATAATACCTGTATAAAAAAAGCTAGGTAGGTCTGCACTCTCCAGAAAATAGGTGAAAGTTTAATTGCAATAAAGAACAAGGATATATTCATGATGTTAAAAATAATTGTTACTCTGATTGGACCAGTTGTAAGGTGACCAACAGTCTTCAACATAGTTTGATCTGTATAACTACTTGCCATGAAATACTTGAAATCCAGAATACAAAAGGACACTCACAATTCAAGAAGGATCTCTTTGTTTAAACCAAACATAACCAGAATATGATTATTGTGTTTATCTGGTGTTTTCTTTCTAACGTCCAAAGAAAGCTGTCAGATTAATGTGCTTTTTAAGCTGCCTTTTTTTCTTAAACATTTGGTTTTTCAAATAGCTGCTGCAGACAAGCTTAAGTGGATACAGGCCCCCCCCCCCCATTTGCTCAGTTCCCCCTGCAATATTGTAAACAGTCATTTTTAATAGGCTATTGTAATGTATTTTTTGTGGTGATGGAAGCAGAGGAAGAACAAGAGGAATGTGAATAGCTCTTCTCTAACAGATTTCACAGATGTGTTCTTTTCTTCAGCAGAAGGAGAATGGATAAATGCCACTTATCTGATCTTATTCCCTGAGAATTCCTGCCAAAGGTCTTAAAGAGAGTAGTTTGAGATTTTTCTCAGCATTCAGACATCTACTTATTGATTATGATATGGTGTTTTGTTGCATGCACTCACCAAGAAACTTAACCTGAAATGCTTTTAGGTCAAAACAAGTAATTCACAGAAACAGCAAAAGATCAAGAGCTAAGCCATGCAAAATCACACTTGTGGTACAAGTGGCTGGAGCATAAGAGAAGTGAATTTGGCTGCAACTATGCTTTTTAACAAAAGGGTATTTAATAAAATTTCTTGTCCTTTTCTTGTATTGGGACAACAGGGACCTAGTGGTTGCTAGTGATACGTGATTAGATGAGTTTAAATGGTTACGAAGAAATGCTGAGCAATCTTCCCAAAATACGGAGACGTGGTTTAGAAGTCACACTGAAATCCTAGTAACTTATCTTCTGAAAATCACAAGAGTTATGAGCACATAAGATTCTCAGTGGATGCTAACAAGCGCTGGGTCATGGTTGCAGCAGTGATCTGTCCATTGGAAGAGGAATAAACAAGTGTAAAAAGGTATTTTTTGTCTCAAATTGCTCCTAACCACCAGGGAAAGAAGCTCTTATCACCAGCTGGACCTACTACTACCTCACACTTTTTTTCTGCATTTAAAAAAAATAAATATTCTGAAATCTGTTCCTTACTAATCCACTGTGTGTGTGAAAATCACTCAGCGTTTTGGTTTTCAGCCGGTATTTCTGGCTGGGAAATGTAATGCGAGAGCAGGAAGAGGCATTCCACTGAGAAGATGGACTGGGTGAGGGAGTACCTGGCCCTGGTGCCATTTGCTGCCACTTTCAAGGAGACCTTGAATTGCAGGAAGGCAATGGAGAAGGAGGATCATCTTGCAGCACTTTCAAAGCTTCAGAAGCTACTGCTGACAGGTGTGCAAAATTTAGAGCAATGTATTACAGCATCTCATCCCTAATTTAGAGCTAAAGCGTGTTTCCAAGAATGCGCTGACTGTTGCAGAAACCACCGGCACAACGCTGAGAAAGCTCCTCTCAGTGAAAGCAACCACATTAGAGAGTAGCTCTTGCTATGGGCTTAAAATCAGTGCTGGCTGCCTGCCAAGGGGCAAATGTTTTTGGCAGCTCAGGAAAAGGATCCACAAAAGAAAGTCTGTTACCACAAGAAAGACTAACATTTGCCTCTGGAAATATATCCTGGTTTGTGGAAAACCAATTAAATACAGTCACTGAATCCTTTTAGTGTTTTGGTTTATTTTATTTTATTTGCATGGATTACATTAACAACATTTTAAAATGTAAAAAAATTATTTTTTGCTAGTGTGAAATAATATTCTTCAGACTTTCTGTAGGTCATGCACTATTCTATGCTGTTCACATTGTGTAAAAATATTTACAGTGTACTCTGGAAGTGAAATAAAGAAAACAGTCCTTTACCTGAGCTTAGATTCTTACTAATTTTATAACTATTAATCACTTCTAAGACATAAGAAGTGTTGCTCACTATAACTTTTAATTAAAAGAGAACAGTCAGAGGGAGTACTTTCAAAGGCATCTGGCCACCTCGGTCCCATGAGCTTACAATGGAAAATTTGGCAGCTAGAGTACCTTACTAAGTAGTGCTTTGGGACTCTCTCCCTCACTCCTTTTCTAGTACCAGGACAAACGTGAAAGGGTGAATGGTTTCACTTGAGCATGTCAAACCTTTTGGACTTTAGAGAGCTGGAACAGCCTAGGGTGGAGAGACTTCCAGTATGCCTTAAGTGCTGACTTTTACTTAGGGCAATTCATATTTTTTACTCAGTATGGTTAAGTTTTGGTTTGGGGTTTTGGGGGTTTTTTTCATTAAAGAGCTGTATGCTGTATTTCTATATTGCATTGCTGAACTTTTTTGGCTTCTAGAAGATAATTATTAGACATTTGCATAAAGTTGACAGACGCTGACTTTGCTTACTTTGGAAAGCTGAACTGCATCAGGACAGTTGTGTAGTCTGCAAACATGTTTTCATTAAAAGTTAGTAAGTGTCTTTAAATGTTTAACAGGGCTGTCAAGCAGGATGCATTACAGATGTAGGCTGTATGCAGATAAATACAGCCATGTGCAATTTCTGATGACAGTAGTATTCTGAATGCTATCTCAAAGGAACAGATTAGATAGCGTGGACTTCTCACACCACAGAAGTGTGAGTGTACTTTGGGGGTATCTCATGCCAGGCATGTGTCCATTCTGTTGTGACTGTCCAAAAGATTTTGATATTCTTATTTAGGTGCCAGTTTTAACTGCTCAAGTGACACATGTTTTTCAGCCTTTCTGGTGGCTTGGTTTTAGCTTTTGGCTATTGACAAAAGTCATCAAAGTTTTTTTAAGATATGAGCTTGCTGATATGATTCATCTCTACCACCTAATCCTTGTTCATCCAGCTCATGTATGCAATGGTGTAGTTTTTTGTCTTGTGAGATCTGTATACCGTGCAAATCATATACCATGTTTATGAAACTATTTTTTTTCTTTCCATCCCATTTCTCCTTTTGAATCTTTGGAAACTTCCAGGGCCTTCTCTTTTAGCAGAACAATAAAAGCAGATTACTCCTGGCTCCTTGATGAATTTTTTTTTAATGCTTCAGAAAAAGTGACAATCAAAATGGTTCCATCGATTAGGTAGAGGAAGAAGTGCTGATGGTAGGTGAAGTTTGTAAATACTAGTTCAGAAGAAGAACTCTCATTCAAAGCTTGAAACAGGTTAGTCTTTACCACTTCAGGTAAGCTGGAGCTGTGTGAAGAAGGAGATGGGTCTGGCAGGGATTTCTGTTTGTCACTCTCATTCAAACTGGGATTTCGAAACTAACTGCAACCTGAACTCTCCAGTTTTTAAAAGGGTGTCCATTACAGGACACATTTCTAGACTGGCTGAGATTCAATGTATATCAGTTTTACTCAGCAAGTACTATTACTTTTCCTTTTTAGCTCACCCTTGTTTTCATTGCTATAATTTGCATGGTACCACATAATTATAGAATTGTTGACTGAATGTGTGTGTGTGCGCATTTCAACTGTGTGGAACATTTTTAGATTTCCTAGGACTTTCACCTGGTTCTCTGGTTCACTCTTTCTGCTCCATCTGTTGTAAAATGAAAGAACAAGTGAAACATTTCAGAGAATTGTGGCTTAGATATCTAAGTCCTGTAATGTGTTGGCACTTGAAGTTCAGGTGAGCCTGAAGTGATTACAGTCCTTAGAAGTCCATTCTTAATGAGAATTGTTAAGGACTTTTGTGTTATCTTGGATAAAGGAGAAAGGCAATTTCTTTATGTTGGGAAAAAAGTATTTGCAGTGTTATATTTGTTGTAATAAAAGAGGGTTTGTAATTTTTTTTTTTTTTTTTTTTTTTTAATGAGAGTCCTCTGAGGCCCAGCTTCAGGAAATCACGCAAGCATATATTTTGATCTTTTTCTGTCCAGGGAAAATCTGTACTTACGTGTGAAGGAAGGCTTTACATGTTCTACAGAACTTGTCTTTTTATATAACACTATTTGCCTGGCAATTATATTTGCTCCTTTTTAGTGTGTTGCAGTGCTTATATAGCCTATGTAAATATTTATATAGTTCCTTTCGTGGAAGAACGCGAGATATAAAAATCTCCTGAAACTGAAAAGAGATTTTACTTTGCTTCTTTATATTTGGAAATATAGCTTAATTTATAATATTTGACAGTGTGAGTATTAAGAGAATCCAGAATTTGATTAGTTTCACGAAGGTCCTCTACTGCCAAGACATCAGTGATCAGCTTACTTCTCCTAACTTTCTTAGTATGAAGACTTCTTGGTTTTCAACAACTCTTTGGAGTGGTTATGTGATATAGGTGGTTGAGGTGATTAAACTGTATGGTCCTGAATGGCTGTCATCACTGATGTTCTTGGGATTGCAAAACTTAAAAGCAAATGGATGAGCAGAACTGCTGAAACCTTGTCTAGTACTTGTATAGAGTGTGACATTCTGGGAATAAAATCAATTTTCTTCTGATTTGGTGAATAACTCTAAGTGCAGTTGCCAGAGTTCAGAAATCTTAATTTATCTGAATTGCAGCCCTGTTCTTTTTCAGTTTGAGAAAGTTTTCATGACTGGTACAAGAAGAATGAAAAATATGGGCACGAAGCAGATATTACATTTGCCTGCCAGACCAAGAATTGGCTAACACTGAATATACCTCTGTCTAGCTCCCACAGATAATGCAGTATTTCTGAATGAAAAGAGTGTAGACTGGATCTTTAGAAAAGACTTTTAAATATTCAGATAAATAAATGAATTTTGTAATTCTTAGTATAGATTCAGATGGGCATACTTTTTGAATAGTCCGTTTTTCTTTTTCTTATTCAGTCTATGTTCACTTAACATACCCCCAAAATACCATTTGCTATAGGAGTAGCTTTTGGAAAATTGCACCCCCTGTGGACACTGTATCCCTACTTTGTGAAAATTGTAGTGTTCCCAAAATAAAGTAAGATAAATAAACATACCATTCCAGAAATTAATGCTGAGGGAGGGAGGTGTCCTGCAGTTACTAGTCTAGTGCTTTTCCCGTTAATGACGGCCTTTAGTTGTCTCCAAGTGAAGATCAGTCTAAAGCATGTCTAAAGGATGCCAACTTTTCTAAAGGATGACAAAGCCCAGCACTGCCTCTGTTAGTAGCTTGAATATGGATAGTCAAATTAACAGACATTTTGCATCATGCTCAGCTACTTCTTTGGTGAGAAGTCTGTGTTTCTAGTAAGACTGGTCTGAGACTTGGAACGCATTTGCTCTTACTGGTGCCAGGAGTGACCTCAAGCAGACTGGTCAGGTCACATTTTGGCAAACGATTGCAGGACGTGTTTTGTGGAACAGAGAAAATTATCCCACTGCTGCTGAACTTCTCACACGAAAACCAAAGAAAAATACCAACCCTTTTCTATCCCCCTTTTTCCGCGTGGTCCACTTGCATTGTCAGCTTTCCAAGACAAGTATTTTCTTTCTGTAGAAATACATCCTCTTTGTAATGCATCTCCTCCAGGTGAATTGGTTCATGCTAGCAACTATCATCACCAGCTCCCTAGCAGTCATGACTTTTCCCTGAAATTTCTTGGCACAGCTCTTTGGGTGGGTATTCTCTAACCTGTTTCAGCCAAATGACAGAAGGACCTATTATTAAGCCCGGTTTTTGCAGCTAATTTGGGTAACTTAGAAGAGTTGGTCATCCAGGAGCAGCAATGTCATCTGGCATCATGTAGTACTGAGAGGCATGGAGTGGTTGCATCTTCTGTTAGCGCAGATGTGATGTTTTATGGGTCCAGAGCTCTCTCACAGACAAGATAAACACAGTGCAGCTATTTGTAAACAGATCTTCAAATATTACAGGTATAGAAAAGTCTGTCATGCTTTTTTTTTTTTTTTTTTTTTTTTTGTAGTGGTTGGTCTGTCATTGGACGAGTGAACAAATCTTAGTTTTGTTTGTTGCATTAATGATTTTTTTTTCTTACATTTGAATGGGTTTTTTGTTTTGTTTATAGTATGCATTATACTTGTACACATGAGATTTTGGCACAGTTATGTGTTTGTTATTTTTGAACACTGAGCCAGAGTATTTTAAATCTCAAACACATATGTATAATTTTCTACTTTAAAGCCAGAAGTTATTTATCAGTCAATCAAAATAGAAAAAGTCATAAATGCTAGAATTTTATTTTCATGACTGAAGGTGCCAATCCCTCTTTCAAGACAGTGATATTACGTTTTCAGTCTCACTAGCTTTCTATTTTACCATTTAAAAAATAATTCATACAGAAAAGGTATTTAAGAACAGCATAAGATTGCATTATTATGTTCTGAAATTAGGAATGCCAAACACAGCATGCAGGAGCTCTCAACCTGTAAACTGTCCTTGCTGTAGTTAGACCCAGATTTAGGATCTGCTCTTCATGTGAATCTACATTTGGTTTTTGTATCATTACCCTTTTGAAATAGGAAATGAAATGAAATTATATATTTCTAGGAGGTGTGGGCAATAGATAGGTCACTCTTGGATTTTTTCATTCATTCTACCTGTCCCGAGCCAGACCCTCTACAGGAATTGGTCTGGAAATTGATGATGTTTTTTGAGCTTATAATAGACAAGGTCCGTAACATTCTTGCTTCTCGCTTATGAAGTTGCTATGTAAAATCTGACTGTAGTCATCTGCTCTCAAGTTTTCCACCAACCTTAGCATTCCAGATGGTGATCTATACATAGGCCTGGTTGGCTATCACCACAGCCTTTTTGGTATTGCCAACTAAAAATCATCTTTAGGCAAGAGGTGTTGAAAACCTCTAATTATCTCTGTGCATTTTGCTCCATATTCTTAGTGTTGACAAGGCATTGCTGCTGCACGTTTTCAGTTTAGTTTTTAGTTTAGATGAGACAGCTGCATCAGATCTTTCTTGCTTGTCTCAGCGCATTCTTTGCTGTGGCGTTTTGGTTTTGTTTGGATTTTTTTGACAGTTGATCTTGTTCTTAGCTTATTCCCGTTTACAATTTTTGGCTTTCTTACAATTGCCACTTATGTACAGACATATACGCGTGCTGCTTTTCTTAGCTTTGAGGGGATAACTTTAATTCCTTCAAATGTATATGATATTTTTCATCATCTGTCATTCTTTTTTAAGTTTCCAAGCCTTTATATGATATATCATATGCAAATTTCAGATCCCTTAGCTATTCTTCATCTGCTTGATTCCCGTCTACTCTAGTCTGCAGTTCTTCCATGTCACAATGGCTGATCATGGAGACGCAAACGTGTACTTAAGTGTGTGAGCTTGCATGGGTCCGTGACACTCAGACTTGAAGATGGATCTGCTCCAATTCAAAGTGTTGGATCAATACTAATGGATTAATTGCAGTTATCTGGAAGATCACATTTAGATTCCAGATTAGAAACTGACTTGATAACTATTAAGCTATTTCCACCTCAAATATTATTTCAGATCCTTGAAATTAAATACCATTATTTTCTTTAGTGCTTTACTATCTTTGTTATCTACAGAGTCGGTTATTCCAAATTAAAAAAAGGAATTTTATTTTTCTGAGAGCAGTATTATTGCTTGTCATTTTTGTCATTTCCACAAATTCCCTTAAATTTCACAAAAATAATAAAAAAGAATTTAAGACTTGAGAAATGTTTTAAAACAGTGCACTGAGATTCTCAAAGATTAAAGAAATTAATAAACTAGACCCTGAAGTACCATATCATAAATGCTGAGCAATTGATACTGCCTACTTTTTGTTTCTTTTCTAGTTTCTGCATTGTGGTGGTTGGGTTTGGGCATTTTTTTTTTTTTTTAACTTCTTTATTTCTTTTTTTAGGACACTCTTTGCCCATGCAAAAATATGATTAAAAATCATATTTCTTTTAAATGTGAGATGAGTTTTTACCAAGCAACTGGTGTTTGGGTATGCTGACTGAAAAAAACAAATCAAAAGAAAACAAAACAAAACACCTTTCTAGTCTATAGTCCTTTGGTAGAAAAGGTGAAAACACGGAGTAATTGATTGCCTGAAATCTTGGCATCTGAGTCTCCAGTTCTTTTGATATAGGTATAATTAACAGCATAGCAATGGTGGTTCTATCACTGTAAGATTTCTCTTCCCCTTAACAAGTAGGCGGACATATTGTTAACCAGATGAGTCAGAATGCAGTGTTTTCTGCAGGGCTGTGTGCATGTGGATATGGGGATCCTGTATGCCTTCTGGCCAGAAAGTTGACAGAAGCTGAAAATGTTCATCTTGGTGTTATTAAATTTAATGTGATATTTCCTGTTGATTTGGTGAAATCAGGACTGGAGCTCTGTGCAAGCAATAATCTATGATATGTCAGTTTACTGATGATAAAACAATCCTACTATGCAGTTGTAAGTGCTTTCTAAAAGAGAAATAATATGACAAACATCAAAGGGTAAGGTGGCACTGGTAAACAATCATCAATTATTTAAAATCATTCTGTGAAAAACTGCAATACCTTACAGTTTCCAACATGAAATGTGAGAAAATTAATTATTTCAAATCACCTTCACCTGAAATTGAATTTTAAGCTGTACGTTTCCTATTTAAAATTAATCTTTTTGGAAGCTCCTTTCATTCAGTGCTAGTGAGCTTCTTTATTTTGAACTGACTTGGTAGGAATACAAAGGTTAGCCACTGCTCCTCTGCTTCTCCTGGGGAGTGTGGGTACTTCGTTGTCTTGGATTTATAACTGTTCAGCATTGTGCAACCTTATTTGTGCAAGTTGTACTTAAACAGGGGCTGACACAGGGCAGAAGTTTTTAATTTGTAGAGAGTCCACCCCATGGGAGTCTAGTTCTGCAAAGGTGCTTTATGCATCATACATTAGGTTTGAATTCAGGGGCATGCATGCTTGAGCAGAGGCACGGGTACGTTGCTTAGGTTCGTCCTGATGTGAGGCTTGGTCCTTTAGGTTCATCCTGATGTGAGGCTTGGTCCTGCTGTTATTTTCATGTCAGTGGTGCCAATGTTATAGGGCTCTTTTTAAACTCCAAATGAGTAAGTGCTCCTTGTAAAAGTAAGTGTTTCCAGGACTCCACACTTGGAGTGTGTAACAGATACCCTGGTTTCAATCATATTCCCTGTACAGGGCAGCCATATAGCTAATGAAATGTACAGTAGCCAAGTACAGTAAATAAGCATGGAGGTTTGATTGTATAGCCCTTCTCATGCATCTAGGACTGCAGCACAAAGTGTTACACACTTGAAATTTTAAGTTCTCATCACTGTACTATTCCAGGTACTAGCATGCTTGATCACATATGTGAAATAAATAAAATAAATAAAAAAAAATAGGGTTACACAAGAATTAAATAATATATTAGCCTTTCCTTTTCCTCGGGAGAAAATGTGCCGTAATGTTAATACCCTGCTGCTAAATTAATAAAATATCTCTAATTTTAATTCTAACACCCTATGAAATGGAAAATGAATGAGAGGTTTATATATTCTTTCTATATTTTACTGGTTTTTTGTTCACGGTCTTGGTGTTTCTATGCGCCTGATAGTTTGGTATAACAATTCATGGGATGGCATTAATGTATATCTTGCATATCGAACTACAACAGGCAGATGCTGTCTTCTAATGCTGCTGCCATTTGCTCTCCACAGCTCATAGGAGGTGGAAAAAAGGCCAGGGATTCTGGACAGTGCAATAAACCCAGTGCTCACCCCATGAAAATGCTTTGGGACAGATGATGGAGATACTCAGCTCTTCCCTAATGCTCATCATCTGTGGGCTAAAGCACTTTGCATTGGTAAGTGGGTGTGTGCAAAGCGTGGCTCCGCGGTGGAGTCATGCCTCTGGGGGCAATCAGGGTAGAGCCCGCAAAGGAAAGGGGGCCTGTGTTTGGCTGACATCAGGTGTAAACTGCATCACAGAGGCAGGCTTTGGACACACAGGGATGTGAATGGTAGCCTAGAGAAAAAAAGAACCTAGGACGATAAGCCATGGCCATTAATGGTTTCCAAAACATATAGCAAGACCTCTCCCAGCGGTGGGTGATGCTGAGCTCAGCTTGGCTCTGACCTGGTCATGTGAACAGCCAGAGAACGATAATAGTACTATTTAGAAGATATTTATGCTAATGTTGCCTTCACAGTTAACAAGCTAAATCTGCCAACAACAAAGACTTTTAAATATTTACTACTTTGCTTCTAAGGCAATCACTTCTGACAAGCCAGGAAGTAGCATTAAAGCACGATGGAAAATGGTTTATAATCCTCTTATATTTATAACTCACATTCGTGGGGTCAAAAATGATGTCATTTTTCAATGGTTACCAGCAGCCATATGCTCTGAAATTGCAAATAGTACTAACAGAAACCTTCATTTGTCAAAAAATCCATTTTTTTTACCAAGTTATTTCTCTATGTGATCTTCCAGAATACCATTGTGTCCCTCATAAAATAAATTCTAAATGCTAATCCTTTTAGCCTTCTTAATCGTTGCAGAGCTGTATAGTGCTACTGTTACTGTCCTCATTTAGTTTTCTTCCAAGAAGCATGACAGGGTGCTTTAAAAGGATGCACAGGCGAAATATTTTGTCTATGTGGAAGATGTTTTCTTCCTGTTGAAAAGGAATGATAGCAATGAGAAAAGTATCTGAGTGTAAAACATCAGTAAGATATTCTTCTTCTTTGCAGAGAATATAACAGCTTGTGAGTCAGTGAAGCAGGCAAACACAACTTCACTTGCAAAAACCTCTGTTCAGCGTAGCATTTAAGCAAGCACCTAGAACACTTTGCAGTTAGTGCTTAAATTTAAACGTGCTCTAGTGTTTATTGAATCTGCTTCGTGATACACACCCATGAGTATGTTTATTTAATGAATAATCTTTTTTAATGCATGTTTTCCTTTTCTGTAGCTCACCAAGCCTCATTCATTTTGGTTCCCTCTATTAAACATTTGTCCTTTTCCCAAATACTCTTATTTCAGGAAGGATGGGGCCTTTTCTCATACTTTGACTTTTCGATTGTGAGAATTTAGTTTCCATCTCAGTAATATTTTTGAGACCTTGCAATGTTAGCTGCCATATTTTCAGTCTTACAATTTTAACTTGCATCCAGTAAAAGCTGGCTTAATAGGTAAATTGGTTAGAAAATAAAGGCGATCCTGAAGCAGAACATAAATCATAATTATAAACATCAGGACTGTTTGCAGTGCTTTGTACACAGTGGGTAAACTGCTCCAAAGTGAAGAGTAATTTGTTTTGGAATTAATAATCCTAATTTTAAACAGGAATAAATTGCATCAGTGTATTCCATTTTGTATCAGGCTATCAATGCTGTAACAGCCATGAGGTTATAAGGTGACAATATTTGTACAGAAATTCTCATTATAGATGAAACCTTAGGGACTGTCCTAATAGTCATGGGCAGCAGACTTGATCTGGTTATATGACCCTTTCTAATCTTGTGCACTGGAGGGAGGGCAGGTGGTTGGGATGGGGGCACCACGGATGTATGGGTTGTAGAGTCAGGACAGACTTGCACTATATGACTGTAAACAGGATGAGGCATATGTTGCCTGCTGCTGACTGTAGTCTCTCGAGCTCTATTGGACCAGGACATGGGACTGTGGAGAGAGGGAGAGGGCAGCCATGGCACCATTGTGGAAAGGTACTAGTCTCCATCAGGGCTGCAGGGAAGAGGGCAAGAGAGAGGCCAGGTGCCTCCATAGCGTAGTCAGTAGCATAGCTAATGCCCATCATTTGGGGATGAATCTGTGTGCCTGGAGCAGTATGTTCTGTAGCTTTTCTCCACTGAGTGCTTGTCCCATCACTGTTCATACATCCCTGAAAGGCTCTCAAGCAGACAGAATATTGCCCCATTCCCATATGGCTTCAAAAAGGTTGGATATCCCCTTTTTCTAGCAAAAAGTTTGTTTGCTTGTTTTTTTTTTAATAGGGTGATTATTTCACACCAGTACGAAATATTAATCTTGGTTTTAATCCAGGTTTGTATAAACTACTTTTATATGCCCCCCTAGCCTTCCATTAACATTCCTATATGTTTATGAGAGGGTTATTTTATTTGTAAGCTTTCAGGTAATCTCTGAGAGACTGTAAAAAAATACAAACATTAAGAAAAATGTTGGCTTGTGTAGTTTTGCTGCAAATGCTAGTGCTACATAGTGAAAGCATTGTATTCATCTGTTAAATTTCAAAAAAAATACATAAAGGTATAATTGCTTCTCACAAAGTAAAATAAAAACTGTATTTCTAGAAAAACAAATTTGGAGTCCAGCTTTCCTGACAGCAATACTACAAAAATAATTTATTTTTTATTAATAGATATTGCAAAAATTGCTGATTGATTGTTTTTAAGAAGGAAATATTCATTAATGAAAGTGCAAAGCCGATCTTGAAACATCAGTGTGTCTGTGTGTGTGATGTATGTCTATATATAAGGATTATTTTTACACTGCATCTTCACATAAAATAAAGGAAAACATATCAACAATAATGAAAATGATACATTATCAGAGATATCATATTTTATTAGATTAAATTCTGACACTTGGAGATCCATAAGAAACACTTTTTAAATGTGTTTCAATTTACGAACTTCTCAAAAAAGTACTTAGAAGTGCTTGTAAACAGGTAGTCACCTCATTGAATAACTCTCTAATAAGTTTCTGCACAGTATTTTTACAGTTACTGTATTGCCATGCTTATTCAAAATCAATATTATTGTTAAGTTCCATCCAGTATGCATTGGGACAACAGCCTTATTGCTAATCTTTTTGGTCAAACACTAATTGCCACAGATTGTAAATCCTATCTTGTAGCACAGCATTTTAATACCAATATTGTAAAGGTGTTTGTCACTCTTGCCATTTTATTTATCACTTCTTTCAAATACGTGTTGAGAAATAAGAGATATGAGTCAGGCAGACCAACACTTATCCTATGTCTTTGATATCAAATAAATTCAACAGTTTGGTGAATAAACATCATTGTGTGCTTTAAAATAAGATCCCACTGTAGCATGTGTAAAAATCCCATTTCACTGATGTGCAGTGTAAATAAACTCGACTCCTAACTGCAGTTCTTGCTACATTATTATTAAATGCAACAGAAATTCCTGCTTTTCTGAACTGTGTTGGAAGCTCTTTTATTGAAATATGACATGGCTATCACTGCAGTAATCTTTCTCACTGTATTCTGGAGCAGTCTCTTTACCTTTGCACCCTTGGAAGTTGAATTTTCTGAATCACTGGAAGACAATTTACAGTGTTAGTTGCCTGCATGATGAGAGTGGTTATTCACAGCTTGGGATCTGAAGGACAAGTAGTTTTAGCTTACCTGTCACAGCAGAATCTAGCTCTACAGACTAGGAAATCTTTGAACTTCAGGAATTCTTTGACCTGATGGTAAATGTTATGGCACAATACTACCATTTCTGTCCAAAATCATACAGCCCTGAAGAAAGGACTGTCAGGTGTATAACCTTGTTATGTGGATTAATCTATACAGGTAGTTTTGGTAAGATAAGTGTTTTGCAATCCAGTAGTTGAAATTCAGTCAGAGTTCTCTTCCTCTCTCAGGAAATATTCAGTTCTCAGTGAAATCACTAATGAGGTACAATAACTGGGAAAGAGATACAGAATTGTATTTATGATTTAAACTGCAGTATTGAGGATCCAACTTAATAAAAAAAAAGAACAAAACAAACTGAAATATTGAAACTTCTAATTATTAATAAGTAGGAAGTGAGCTGCAGGAAATACATTGTTTCAGATATTCTGGTAATATTAGTCTTACATATTGGTCTCAACGATGCATTTTAAGAATATGGTGCAAAACCAAAATGAAAGCTAAAGATACACCAATTTTCTGAAATGAAATAAAAACAGAGCAGAGAGGTAAGGAGAAGAAATGCATGACAATATTTTAAAATTCCTTTTTTTGCTATTATAAATGGAAACATTTTCCTGTACTTTTGTGCATCAAGACTAAATAAATATTAGAGGAATAATCTAGTCATGTTTTCTGTATTTCAGGAAAAATATTTGGAAAATGTCTGTTTCTTCATTGTTTTGTAAACTGCAAAGTGCATTTCTTAAGATTTGTTATTGTCAAAGGTGCATATATTTTAACTACTTCATCTGAGTAGAAAGAACTACTGTTCTTTTGCTAAAAAAAATCCCCCTGTGGACAATTTTATTTCAGTTCTAGTGCCTTATATAGACTTCAGAGTAAGTCTGATCCTTACTCACTTTTTAATTTTAACTATATTTTCCTTTATTGAAATCCCTAAATTGTCTCTTTATACAAGTAAGGCCATCATTAAGCAAAAACACCTCACACTGCACTGAGGGAGGTGATCTCTGGAGTCAGGTGTCCTATTGAAGAAGGGGGGAGTCAGCTTAAATTCTTACAAACAACCAATGAATATGTTCATTCCCAATATACCTCAGTTTCAAATATCTAGTGGATCTGTAAGTAATAGAAATGAACCGCAAATTTCTGAATAAAAAAAAAAAAAAAAAAAAAAAACAAACAGCAACGCAATAAACCAAACCTTAGAAGTGGCAATCTGTGCCATGAATTCAACTTTAATTACTGAATACAGGATACTCACTCTTGCCCTTTCAACAGGTGTTACAGTTTTTTTCTGTGTGTTTTATGAACAAAAAGGGTATATTAATTGTCGGAGAAAACTTATTTTCTTTAAATCCATAGAAATCTGAACTCATTGCTTCTCTTCAGTAGAAAAACAATTCCCAGAAATACTTGAAAAAAAGTTGTTTTCTAACTATATGGGTAACTTGTTCTCTAAACCAAGCACTTAAAAAGCGCAGAATGAATGTGTTGTAGTCCAAAGGATAAGATTCAAGATTCTGTAACAACAAAGGAGGAATAACTTTTTAAAATTATGTCAATTTTTTAGGCCAAGGTGACATCAAAGCGGTTGCAGAAGCTCAAGGCATGGTCTGTGAGTCATTGTTCAGTCTTCTGTTCAAAATAGTTTTCTGGCCGGACTTATGTTCCTCAGTAACTGTAATAGAAAAGAAATAAGACAGCTGTGAACGATGCATACTTTCTTTTCCCTCTTTCCCCACTGATCTGTTAGATAATTAAACTTGTCAAAGTATCTTAAAGGTTCATTCAAAATATCTGTCTGACAAACTGATGTAGGCAACTTGCATTTTGTTAATGACAAAATTATGTATGAGAGCTTTGAAAATTACAGCTTTTATTTCTGTTTGATTATAGGCAGAACCTGAGTTAAAAATCTATGGCAGAATCTCAGCAGGCTTATAGAACAGTCTTTCCAAATTAGGAATTTTTGTGGATTGTCCCAGATGCAATTGACCAGTTACATTTGACATCTTCTGTGTCATGTCTTGAGTTTTTGTAGCCAAATAAAAGTAAAACCTTCTAAATGACAAAGTCTGAGATCCATGTTGTAACACTGAAGAATCAAACTGAGTTTGAAAATATGGTTGCAATATGTTGACATGTGTCTCTGAAAAGCAGGCAAGTGAAGCTCTTGGTGTGGTTTTGTGTGGTGGGTTTGTTTGGTAGCAGGGGAGGGGCCACAGTGGTGGCTCCTGTCAGTGACTGCTAAGAGTTCTGCCCCCCCATCTTCTCCTCGCCCAAGCCTTTGGAGCCAGGGCGGGAGGAGTACTACTGAGATGGCCCCTGTGAGAAACTGCTCACAGGGGAAAGTTCCCCCAGCTCCAGGCTGGACCCACCCCATGCCAGGGCTGAGCCAGTCAGCGCCTCTGCGAATGACACATTGAAGAGGGGCACGGAACAATGGGGTTGGTGCGGCCCTGGGCAGGGCCTGGAGCGGCCGTCGAGCTGCCTGCCCAGCTTCTTCTGTAACCCAACCTGCTGCAGTCCAAGCCCCCGCCATGGCTCACCCAAGAGACAGGAGTTTCTCAGGACCTGGTGAAATAATCTGCAGCAGAGGGAGAGAAGTGGGATGTGAGAGAAACAACTACGCAGACACAAAGGTCAGTGAAGAGATAGGAGAGGGAGGAGGTGCTCCGGAACAGAGGTTCCCCTGCAGCGTGGTGATGGCGATGCATATTGTCTCTTGTGCAGCCCATGAAAAGCAGAGCTCGTTTGTAGCTCGTGGAGATGTAACCGTGGAGGACCCCACATTGGAAGAAATAGCCGTTCCTGAAGGAGGCCATGAATTTTGAAGAAACCCATGCTGGAGCCGAGCAGGGGTCGGGGGACTGTGACCCTGTGTGGGAAGGACTCACATTGGAGCAGTTTGTGAAGGACTGTCCCGCGAGAGGGACCCCACGCTGGAGCAAGGAAAGGCTGTGAGGAGCCCTCCCCCAAGGTGGAAGAAGCAGCAGAGACAACATGGACTGACTGCAACCCACATTCCCTGCCCCCCTGTGCTGCAGGGGTGGGGAGAAGGTAGAGAAACCAGGAACAAAGCCTTTGGGCCTGGGAAGAAGGGAGGGGTGGGGGAGAAGTAAGTGCCTTTCTAGGATGTAGTTTTTTTCTTGTTATCTTGCTTTGGCTTTGATTGCAAATAGTTAACAAATAAAACTTTTTTTTTTTTTTGTGTGTGTGTGTGTATTTTCCCAAGTCAAGTCAGTTTCTTGCCCGTGGCCATAAGTGGTGAGTGAACCCTCCCTGTCTTTGCCTCAGCCCATGAGGTTTTTAACAAGAGGCTGTGTGGTGGCTTTTTAAAACCACGACAACTCTTCACTGACTTTCAAGGGGTAGATGGTGGTTCTACACTCTCCAGATAGTCAAACACCTGAATAAAACAATCAGGGCTGAAAATCTATTTCTACAGAGGCAGCAAAACAATAATGCTATTAATCAATGAAAAGGACTTTCATTATTGCATTTAGTTTAATTTATTGTCTCATGATGAATAGAACTTTTGGGTCTGGCTTGCTGAAATGACTGCTTATTTAGGTTTTGTGACCTGCTTTGCTTCAGCTCAAATACTGAGTTTTTCTTCATAGTGAAGAGATCGTTTATCTCTGCACCAAGCATGAATGAGAAGTTACTCATCTGCTGACTATTTGTTCTGTAGTCCATAGGACAGGTGGGAGACTGTGAGTTGTGTGTCTAGAAAGAGCTGAGAAATGCTGATGGACACAGATCAGCCCTGGTCCCTATATTTTCAACTTGTTCCACCTCCTTCATTTCTAGAACAAACCCAGCAAACTTGCAGTGCCACAGACAGACAGCTTACATAGAGACTGAGGCACCATCCATCAGAGAGCAAATAAGCAGTGGAGCCTCCTGTTCAAAAACTGGGGTGGCAGAGAGGTACTCTCATCTCTTGGGTCCTTCTGAAGCAGTAGCTAAAAGTCGCACCACTGCAGGCAAACTTCTCCCCAGGAATTTTGTGGTAGCATCACTGGGAAGATTTCCAGGGGGCTGTGGAATGAGAAAGACTGTTCCTGACTCACGGGGCAGGAGATCTTGAGGCAAGGGAGAGGCTGTAAAGAAGCCTGCCCTATATTCCCCAGTAGCATTCAGTGTTGTTCACTTTATCTGCTCAAAACGCCATTTCCCAAATCTACTACAAGAAGGTTGGTGGGGTGTTTTTTATTTGTTTATTTTGTTAAAATAAGTGACCTGGCCCTGGAATACTGCTAGAACCGGGATATAATATCCATTTTCAAAACCGATTCTGCATGCTGTTTTAAATAGCTGACTGAAAAGGAAAGATGTGTGAATGACATATTCTCTGTGACAGCAGTGGTGAATCAAAACCATAAGTGGGGTTGACATGCAAGCAGTAATGGACTTTGAATCAGACTGGGCATAACTCAAAAGCTTCATGACCCAAAAATCAGTGCAAACATTTTCTTTGATTTGTAGAGAAACGGATTTGCTTTCCCACTTTCCCATATCTTGCATGTTGAATGTCAGATCTGCCAGTTCTGAGTTTTATCTGCTCTCCCATTCATGGGAAACTTATATCTGCATGATGTCAGCATGAAATGATAGGTCAGCTTAGCTAGTCTTGTATGTGAAACATCTGAGAGGCTTATAATAAGCCATAAACCCAGGGTTTTTTTTGTTTTGCATGCTGTGAGCAACTTTGTTATTCTCTTTAAGACTTTTTTTGTGTACTGTGATTGCCAGTAATTTGTATTTCTTTCCACTCAAAAAGATGCCAGGTATGGTATAAGCCATACAAATATTTCATATTCTGATAATGCACCTTTAATTCTGTGGGAGTTTTTTTGTTTTGAAAGGGGTAGAAAACACAGTAGGTCAATACCTTTCATCAGGGTGGCAGAAAGCTATAATAATTAGGCTACAAGTGCCTAAGAGAAAAATTCCTGCATAAGGAGATTTTTGTTTCATGACTCTTGGTCCTGGATTCTCACCCACATGTTTGCAATAGGGAGTGTTACATGAAGAAAAGCAAAACTTCACTCTTAGGCACTCATGGTTTAGAAAACTTGAAGGCCTTTATTCCCAACAGCACAGTTTAGTGGGATCTGTCAGCAGAGCGGAATGTGAAAGGAGGGGCAGAAAAGTGCAGGACGTCTGCTTCTCCTGATCATGGGGCTGGAACTGCTCCACCTTTCTTTACCTCCTGCTGTGCCAGCCACTACAGACAACTTAGTTCAGTATAGATACCTTTTTGAAATGTTGCCCTTATGTCCTGACTGCAAGTTATCAAGCATCTCCTGTCATTCAGGGTAATCTATCAGTTGCTACTGGTGTAGACAGTCAGTGCAAACCTTCTCACAGTGACAGCCTCTCTCTCATTCTGCATGCTTTCCGAAGAACCATGAATGATATTTCACTATATTCAAAGTAAGCAAGTTCTTCAAAAAGACTCATTATATTTCATGTAAAGTTTTTAAAAAAATCCCATATTTTGTTAACAGCTCTTTACTGGGAAAGGGGGAGAGTAAGGAATGAATGAATAATTAAATAATGCTACTCCTCATTTATATTGGATCAAAGGCAAATGCCCTGATAGCGGTATAGCCTTGAAGACTTAAAAAGCTAACATTTTTGCATTTATCAGAATAAATTAATTCCTGCCATCTTGACAGAGGCAGACATCTCAAATCTCTTGGGTCTATAGTCCACACAGAATCAAATATCTTTAGCTGAAGGTTGTACAAAGCTCAGAATATTCAATGTTGCAGGCTCTTTTATAACTGTGATGTACGAGGCTAATTTCTTTTTGGCAGGGCTCTCACTTAATATATTTTGCATGATGTCTAGGACATTTATATCTCAATCTAGTCAACTCCTTTGAATGCTGAAGTATAAATGATTAAAAATGTGACAGTTTCAGAAACACGGTGAAAGCCCATTCCCATTAGTTAAGTGGAGTCTGGGTATAAAATTGCAAGAATTAGAAGTCTTGTTAAGGGGTCCTTTTATGTGACAATGTGCCCACATTAAATTTAAAGGAAATTTTGCTGAAGTTTTGCCTAAGTTTTGCTGAAAAATATTGCCCTTAATATGTAAGGTACTGCGGAGGAAATATATCAATGAAACTTCCCTCCCTGGATACTTCATTTGAGTTTTTCACCAGAGAAATGAGATTCTGGAACAAGCTTCCCAACTGCAGTAATGGTACAAAAGTGGTTTTGGTTGTATGATGGAATCTGATGAATTTCTGTGTTGAGCTCTTTCTTCCCAATAAAATATAGATCGTTCCTATCATTACAATTGTGTAATGTCCCTGAGTCTCATCTTTGTACCTATGAAAGAAATCGAAATACCAAGCTACTGCAAGACCTAGTAACACAATTTGACACTTTATATTTTGTTAAATGAAATAGATGCTAAAAAAAAGCATTGCACTATTTATGGTACTTTCAAACACTTTTGCATAAGAAAGTAACTGTGGACATGTTTGACATATTTCAGTCCTTCTAAGAACTTTACTCTGTATCATTGCTCTTGAGGAGCCTAGTTCTAAAATATCCAGACCAGTGGTTTAATATTTTCCTAGCATGGAAGTTGTCACATGATTTCCTACATAGTGGTCTGGGGTTTTTTGTCTGGGCTTGGATTTCTTCCTTCTCCCTGAAGAAGAAAGGTCATCTAAACACTGGCAAGAGACAACAGGTTCCCACTCACATCCAGAGAGTTAAAGGACCACGTGACTACGAGTGGTACAATCCATAAGAGAACTTCTCTTTATTGCTCAAATACAAGTGGACAACTAAACAAGTAGAATGTGTGAATGTTTCAGTCAAAAGGGTCCTGAAATAAATGCTGGATTAAAACCTTAAAAAAAGGCTACAGAGGACAGAACAGCACCCTGTTAAATTTCATTGGTGCTTTTAAGGGACACTTCAGTAGGCAAGGTCAAGACTGACACAATGGACTATTGTTGCATGTGAAACTTAGCCTAGTTTATTAGGAACAGGTTACAGAGTGTTCACAGATAAGAAACATGAAGACAGGCATATTGTTTTGAAATAGGAATTATATGAATAAAAATTCTATGTCATGTCCTCAGGAGACCAAAAAAAAATCATCACAGAGGAGCTAAGGGAGATGTTCCTACTCAGGTAAAAGGAAAAAATAAGGGTCTCAAAACTGATGTAAGCCAAATTGTTCCCTTAGAAAATAAAATCAAAGCTATTGAATATTACTTAAGAGTGAAGGAGCAGCAGCTTTCCCCTTAACATACAGGTAAAGGAACTGAGAAATCTAATTGGTTGTGAGACTTATTAGACTGTGGTCTTATTTTTCAAGTTTTCAAAATAAGAGAGATTATTATGCAAACTTTTCCATTCTTTTTGACAGTCAGTTTCTGTGGTCAGTTTATTATGATTAGTAAGTTTGGAGGTAAGTTCCAATGAGTCATTCTCATTGCTTTCAAAAAGTGCACATTTTGTACTGCAAGATATTTGCAATGTCAATACTCTGGATATAGAAATGACAATGATTTCTTGGTATTTTGCACAACCCTCTTGTATACTGACATCACTTCATTTTAAATGTCTAACTTTTTGTTTTGTTTTGTTTTGTTTTTTTTAAACACTTTGCTGTCCCTATGGATTTCAGAACATTAAACGGAGCTCTAAAGTACAGGGCATGATGAGAAGGAAACTGCATAGATTGGCACTATTAATTATTTGTGAACTTACTTGTGAAATTTGTAAAATCAATTGCAGGTCTTCCTACTGCATGCTTATTTGCATTTAAATAAAAAGTTGAGCACATTTCCTCATGCAGGAGTTAAAATACTGTTTCCTGTGTAGTCTTCACCTTCATCTTCATGACTGATGAAACCCTCCGTAAAGAAAATCAAGTTTTCTGCCCTCATCAGCTAAGCCCCTAAAAACAGAGATTGATGAATATCTTCTTTATTTAAGTGCAGTTTATCTGTGTTTATAAATGCATTATTTTACCTTTTAAAAATATCCCTACAGGTTGAAATCTTGCAATGTGACAGAAAGCAGCAGTAATTATTGCTTAATCAAGTGTCCCTGGTCTACAGGACACATATGGAGGGCAACAGACCATATTGGACATGACAGGCTGGATGAAGAAACAATCTGGGTTGCAGTTCTTGGGAGAGCATAGACTGAAATAGGAATCCTTACTGCACCCACATGACTGGAAGTAGAACACCAGATGTAGGTAAATTGTCTGAAATATGAGTGAAATCAACAAAAATATGAGTTTGTGAAGCAGCTTACAGAAAGACAAAATCCTTAGCTCTAGTTCAGCAACTATAAGCATATGTATTTAGCTTGAAACATGGAAGCAGTCCACTTGGAACTGTGTCATCATATTGGACACAGTTTAAAAATGTTTACATCTCCCCTCTGCCAGCTCTGGTGCATAGGCAGGGGATTCTCACCCCAGCCAGACCACTTATAGCTTGCTATGCCTCCTTTGCCAGGTGGTACCTTTTATTCTGATCGATCAATGTTATTTTTCAGCAAAGGACAGTAAAATACAGCCAATGGTGGGCTGTGAGAAAAGTGCAGGGACTGCATCTGCAGCTTACTTTTGCAGAGCACATGTTAAGTCTATGGCTACATGTGACTGGAACCTTTGTTTGGAACTGCAAAATGAAAAGGACCTAAGGGATTAAGTGACTTTGATCTCCACGGAATAAAAAGTGCCTCCAGGGAAGCCTTCTACACTATCAGTCTGTTATTGGCAGGAGGACTAGTAAAAATCAGCTTATTCAACATCCTCTTACACAAAATTCCCAGGTTACTGTTGCCAGTCATGTACCAAAACAAAGTTAAGTTCCACTCAGTTTAAATGTGTGCTTGTACATAGACAAATCTGGATTATTAAATGTGGCATCATTAAAATCTCTCTAGATGGGTAATTAACAGCATGAAGTAAATTAAGCAGAGACACACTGTATCTAATTTGAGTTACTGTGCACAAGTTCCTTAGTGCATACCTCCAGAAATTGCCATGATGGAACGTAGGAATAATTTTTCTTAATAACAAAAATTAGTGGCAATGTCACAGAAGCTCATTCAAAACTCATGCCATGAAATTACTACAGATGTTCAACACATTAGCATTTTGATACCCGCATTGCATTTGATGAAAAGGATGTATGTACATTTTAGGGTGAAAAGCTTATTGCTTCTCTTTTTCTGAACTGTTATTCTACAAAAGACAGTATCTCATAATGCACTTTACTTACATGAGATATGTTTTATTAATGTCTTCAGTGTCTTAACTACTTGATGTGTGACACCATCAGCGGAAGCCTGCAATATAAGCTTTCGGGACATGTTACAGATGTGTAAAAATCTGAAATACTGTTCTAGAGAATAAATATCTACCATAGGCCAAATGCAGGACAGGTAGTGTAGCAGTGTGAGGATGTAAATTGGTGCCTCTGTCAGACAAACATGTCACAAATTTCTGCAGGGAAAATAAATAGTTTCTCCATAGTGCAAATTGCTTCCCCTTCTAAGGGTGACTGGGAAAGGCAAGCTACTTTGGATTCTTCCCCCACAGTGTAGTCAGAGGAGTTTGCTTTTACTTGTGCCAGCGTACAGTCTTGCAACAATAATCATGTTTCTGTTGACACCTTCTCTATGGCAACAGCAAAATGGGACAGACAAGTATGATTGTTTAACAAGCAATGTCTGCTCTTGGGGCAGTCTGATAGCATCCCTAAGTGGATGAGTTGTATAAGTTCCTTTTTCAATGTTTGCCTTGTATGGCAAAGAAGTGTTTTTACACACAGATAACTACTATGCGTTAACTGATTTGTGACAAAAATGTAGTATAAACAGAGGGCTTTCAGAGTTAGCACAAGGTCAATCAGATGAGGTCAACTGCAGGGGCAGGGTGCAGATCTGACCTTACCTGGGTGCTTCACAGGAAACAGTGAACAAGCTTTGCCTGCTGTTAGGATTTTTGAGTGAGATAACGCTGTTTTTTTGTTACCCAGCTGTAGAAAAACAGTAGCTTTCAGTCAGTCCAGAGAAAGCCTTAATGTTTGCCTTTACAAATTTGCTATCAGAGGAATTTGCTGGTGGAAACGCTTGCTGCAAAAGTGATTTTTAAGTAAATACAAGAAACATTCAAAGAAAAAAGGAACACTGAGGACCATAATTCCCAATCCTGAGACATTTTACTGGAAACCTGTAGCTGTGTTATTTCCCAATAATTGAAAACCATGACATCACTCTGTCTTGCAACCAAGTATTCTGAGCGAACAGCTCTGATCTTTTTCAAGTTTAATCATTATTCTTAGAAATTATAATTTATGAAAAGTATTTTAAGAATTAATTAAGCTAAGGCAACTATGAATTGTGTCGAGAATAAGAAGTTTGCACTCAAACATGACAGAAACAGCAACTATATTGACTCTAGCAGTACTTTTCTCTTGAGGACTCATCATGATTATTTTGTCCTTCTGCAGTTTATTTATCTCTGTCTTTTAATATTATTGCTTATTGTTTTTATTAGAATAGTGTTAACAAACCTCCTTTGTAAACCAGAACCTCATTAAGTTAGTTTATGTATAAAAGCGTTAAAAGTCATAGAATTGTGTGATGTGTATCACAAAATTTTCTTCTCTCAGTCTTGTCTCTGTTGATGGAATACTTTTACCCTGCAAAAGTAAGTACTCTGCAGAGCCTAGGTATGTAGAGAAAGCTAATACACTTGTATGCAACACTGAAAGTCATGCAGCACTGCTCATAGGTTTTGCAAGACTGCAAAACTTCTTGTTTTAATCTTCTCTCACTTGCACTAAGCATCCAGAGATCCAGAGGAATAATGTCTATGAAGAAGGAAGAAAATTTAGCCTTTAAGTTTCTTCTTAAAATATTGTGGATCAAGACTCAAAATCTCCTTTCAGCTGAAGGAGGCACATACATAAAATTAAGTTTATATCTGCCTTTTTCCTTAAGGAGAACAGCCACCCTGGGCTTGAGACATGAAAACTTCATATCTGGGCCCACTCATTCCCCCTTTCAGGAGGCAGGAAGCCATTACAAAGCTTATTTACAATAGATCTGCTTTCACAGGATAACTGCATATTGTGGTTTAAAGGCTACCACACAGCCTCTTGCTGAAAACCTCATGGGCTGAGGAAGAGTTCACTCACCACTTATGGTCACGGGCAAGAAACAGTCTTGGGAAAACACAAAACCAGTTTAATTTGTTAATAATCAAACACAAGCAAGATAATGAGAAAGAGGGCTGTGTTTTAAAACGGGACCTCTACCCCACCCCTCTCTTCTTCCCAGGCCCAAAAGCTTTGTTCTCTACCTTCTCCCCACAGGCGCCGCAGGGGTCAGGGAACGGGGGTTGCAGTCAGTCCATCACGTGTTGTCTCTGCTGCTTTTTACTCCTCAGGGGAGGGCTCCTCACAGTCTTTCCCTGCTCCAGCGTGGGATCCCTTCTCACGGGAGAGTCCTTCACAAACTGCTCCAACGTGAGTTCTTCCCAGGGGCCACAGTTCTCCACTAACTGCTCCAGTGTGGGTCCCTTCCACAAATTCACAGCCTCCTTTGGGCACAGTTACTTCTTCCAGAGTGGGGTCCTCCATGGCTCCATCTCACCAAGCTGCAGGCCAGCTCTGCTCTCCATGGGCTGCACGGGGTCAATGGGCATCACCATTATGTTCACCACGGGCTGCAGGGGAATCTCTGCTCAGGCATCTCCTCCCGCTCCTTTCTCTTCACTGACCTTCGTGTCTGAGTAGTTGTCTGTCATGTCCCGCTCCTCTTTCTGACACAGATTTGTTCACTGGCTCCTGAGAAACTCCTGTCTCTCAGGCAGGGGCTGCGCTGGGTCGGCTGGGGCCTGGCAGAGGGCGGGGGGCACGCAGCAGCAGGCAGCTGGCCGGACCAGCCGGGCTGGGCCCTGCCTGACCACACCACCCCTCCATGCACTGTGCCCCTTCTTAAATATGTCATTCACAGAGGAGCTGTCTGGCTCAGCCTTGGCCAGAAGTGGGTCCGGCTTAAAGCAGGGGTAACTCTTAGCAGTTACTGACAGGAGCCACCACTGTGTCCCCTCCCCTGCTACCAAACAAACCCACCACACAAAACCGCAACCCTGCAACACCACAAGAGCAGAGAAGAGGAAGTGTCTCTATAAAACAGCAATCAAAAAATGGTTTCAAACGGTTATTATTTAACCTCTTGCTTAGTCAAAACTGTATAGCATAATTCTACCATGTGTTCTTTGGTGCAGGAGACTTGCAAAATCACCTGGTTAACCAAATTACATGTTATTTCCGGCTTCCAGCTACTCAACTGGCTACAGGTTTCCAGACAAAATTGGGAAGAACTTGGCAATCAAATTAAATTAAAATTCCAAAACATTCTGTCTCTGACAGCTAGGATCATGAGGGAAAGATAAGAGCAGCACAAGGAACTGCATAACATATTTTTTACCTAAAAGTAATTTGTAAAATTAGTTGTAAAGAGGTAGGCCAACATGACCAATAGGTAGAGAACATGAAGCAAAACCAGGCATCTCTGTTCAAAAACGACAGAAACATTTTTTGTTGTAATGTTAAAGAAATTAAAGCCTGTGGGCATGATTCTGCTCTCAGTTGCACAAGGAATAGAACACACGTACATCTTAATTAGCTGCACAACACTGTAAACATGATCTTAATCAGAAGCTATAAATCCACTAGACAGGTTGGGGCAAGCAGTTGATGAACCAGGGGCCACTCTTATGTATAGAGGAAAGGACTTACAGAAGTAGAAATACTCACAGCTGTCAACTAATGGGTGTCAGTGGACATTGTAACAGTGAGAGGTGGTGATCTGGGTGTATTCATCTATGGAAAGCATCATACTTGCTGTTTGTTTGTCTGCTTTTCCTTATTAGATAGTGCCCTGAGCTCGGTTTCATCTGTCACATTCTGCAAACTTGTGTCATTTATTTCCTTTTTTTTTTTTTCTCTAGCTCGATTTACCTTTCAAGATGATGAGTTGTTTTGCTTTTCCTAACTTGAAAGATGGCTCCTTGATTTTCAGACACCAAAGTTTTCTTAGGACTCATCTTAAAATGTTTTACTTTGTTAACAAGTGTATATATGAAAGCCATATGAAAAGACTATTCAGATTTCTTACTGGTCATGTGAGAAACATTATATAATTATGACACAGTTTCTGGAGGTTACTGAGATGTCTTAAAGGCACTGTTATCTGAGAAATTATCTCCTTAGCATCTTTCAATTAAAAGAGTATATGCCAGGAAATTACTTGCTTGGAAAGCTAGAAACTGGTTGTAAATATCGTTGGATTAGCTCTGGTCTGGTTGCAAGGACTATAGATGTAGTTGGCTCGTGCTTTTCTGGAACACATTTTCTCATGAAGTTGCACCTCAAATGAATTAGGTTCACGTGCTCAAAGACAAGTCCATGGTGAAAACCAGAGTGAAGGAGGCGGGAGTGAATTCAGGGAACACATTCTTCACCTCAGCTAAAACATCAATGCATCTGTATTGATTCAAGTCTTTCAAATATTGTGTTCAATGAATGCAAAAGCCAAATATTGTTATGAGATTCCTGATTAACATTCATCTTTACAAAAATAGTATTTACATACATGCCTGGATTTTTCAGACTGCTCTTCTGTCACATTACATTTGTATCCTTATTCTGCAATAGTTTAAGCTTAATTACACTGCTAGCAACAAATGCTAGATAAAGATTATGTTTTTCTCTATTTACCAAATTTTATTTTATGAAGTGAAGCCACTTGTCTATATTTTCCATTAAGCTGTTATATTTGATAGAAATTAATTTTAAAAAAAGTGTTTCATCTGAAAGACTGATATTTTGATTTGGAAACAATTCCATGGTACCCTACAGGAGTACAAGCCCTGCTAGTCTGCTAGTTCTGTTGGTGGATCAGTTTCCCTGCTTGGATCACATATCTCTTGACATGTTTTACTTTCAAGATCCTCAGGTAAGTCTGTATTCCAGAAAGTGATCAATAGAGAAGGAAAAGTGATTTAGGATATTAAAGCTGAAATATTTAGAGTCTGCACCAGGATTTCCAGATTTCCATTTCCAGTTTAAGCATTTGGAATCCCATAAGAATATTTGGCTTTTACATTAATTGAACACAATTGTCATCCCCACCTCCTACACTCTGGTTTTCACCATGGAATTGTCTTTGAGCACATTGGGGTCTTTTCTGCTTCTTTATACATCCTGACTATATTTCTTTGTTATTTCCATAGCAAGTGGATTTATTAGTTGAAAATCTTTGTTCAGTTAAAAAATACTTTATTATCCCAAAACAGTTTCAACAGAGGTGTCAGCTCTGTGGCTATATTCTCACATGTAAAATCAACAATTTGCTTTAGATGTGGTGCAGTATTTTTCTGACCTACCTCCAAAAGTAGAAGTGAAATTAAACCAAGAGTTCACATCAACCACTTGAGTTATGAGACTTTGACATTATTTCAATTTTACACATAATTTTCCTCAGTCTGTTGAAATAGATAAGCAAAGTGGACAGGGGCGTAAGATTATTCAGGACTGGATTTACAACTAATGTGGTTGTCAGAGCTAAAGACATGCACATTCCCAGAAGTATTTCTATCTGTTATTTTTCTGTGAGGAGTATCATCTTTCTAAAATCACCTTTTGCAAGGTAATCAAGTATTTCCCAGCGTGTGGCTGATGGTGGTCCCAGGGCTCCATATTTTATGGCATGCCTCTATCAGCCTTTGACATAGGACAGAAATTGTAATTTGGAGCCAGCAATGTAAACCCTGAGACAATGGAATAACTTTAAACTGACCTAAATCAAGCATAAACAATAGAGCAGCTTGAAAGGTTTGGTCTACAAAAAATGTCACAGTCTATGGAAGAATGTTTCCTCTGTTTGCTCTGTCACTAGACTTCTCAAAACATGACACTCCTTGAACATAATACACTTTGATGATAAACTAGATTAACTTTCCCAGTACAAAAGAAAGGCCACCTGTTGCCAGAATGCCCATATTCCTCGTTGGCTGTCTTGTAGCTGTCATCACTTCAATGCAATCTGCGCCCAACATGCTGGAATATAATGAATATGTCAGGAGTTGGAGGTCAGCCATCAAAGTACATGAAAACTTGGCTTGCATACAGTGTCAGCATGGAGGCCTCGCCTATCATCTTGTGCAAAGAATTTCTGCACCACTTGATTTGTTTGCACAGGGTTTGTTTCTGTTGGATGGAACACATTTACTGAGAGGCTTTTTGACAGCCCATTCAAACATCTTCAATTTGGAAAATGGTGCTTCCTGTTTCAGGCTCTGTAGCTGATGGGGGGTTTGAAGTGCCACTGTAGCTGATCATGCATTGTGTTTATTGTTTATTCTAGCATGAAAAGAGCCATGATGAGTGTTGAAGTATTTTGATGAAAGAAAAGGATATAGCAGTGATACAGTGTGTCTATCAAATTCTATCCCTTTAATGTACATTTAATAGAACAAAGATCCTTACTTTTGCTTTATTTAGCCCTGCTGGAGATTATAGGTCCCTTTGGTGGCTTTGTAATTTGTCTGGATTAAAGATTTGAGACTCTTACCCATGGTGAATCTAGTAGTTTAAAATACAATGGGCATTTCTGTAGAATTTGTCTAAAGAATTCTTAAACTTCTGATGCGATCCTGTCCTCACGGTGTGACCGCTCAGGTGCTTTATTCTGATTTTTTTTTAAAGTAGCCTCAAGCATATGAGAAAATGTTGAATCCTCTTTTATACCTCTACTCCACATCCTTCACTGTCATGTTGAGCCATTTACACATTGGGAGCTCTCAGAACATGAGCATTCATTTCTTGGCATCAACTTTCTTCCTCCTCTTCTGCACAACATATCCTTTAGAAAGCTTCACACATTTTCTTGATTTTGTAGGTCAAGTTATGTCTCTTCTCATACACAAATTAAGACATTCTGGGTAAGCTACAAAAATAGACCTCATCTTGGCCCAGCCTAAGTTCCCTCATCATTTCTGAAAGATAGATTTCAAAATACTTTGGGTTAACAAATGTTACGATAATGAAATTTCTCCACTCTTAAAATTAAATTTGGATATCTTACTTACGACAGACCAACTTGCAAGGCCTTTAGGAAAGATGTCCCAGACCACAGAATACAGAAGCATGGAAAGCTGTATCTGTGGTTTGGTTTCTTTTTTGTGTGTGTTTTCATTTCTCTATAGGGAGATTCATATCTGATTTCTAGCTTCATAGTCTAGGTATGCTAATTGTTTTGAATTCCTAAATGAACTGCTTCACAGTTACTTTTCAGTGTCATTCATCTTGTTTTTTATCTCAGAGGTTATGTTTTTGTATCCTTTTTTTCCTAACTGAAAAGGAAAATAAAGGTAGTTTAGCTGTCCCCCAATTATCATCAGACAAGTGAGGTTAGCCAATTAGCTAAGAATGAAAAAATGACAGCGACTTCTTGGGAAAACAAGAGATGTAGGATGAGCCCCTCCTTGACTGAGGGCTTTTGGATATCTACCTTCTGCCAAGACATTACCCTGACTCAAATTTCTAACTTGCTGGTCTGGATGGTCTACTTTGGATTGTTCACCTTCATCTTGATGCCTATAGGGAGCAAGCAACCACAGAGTCCCAGAAGTTTCTACTCCCTGTGTGCCTCTTGCATTTGATGCAAATGGAGCCACATCACCAGGACGATCTGAGACCCCCACTTCCCTTTCAGCATATGCTGGTTAGGAACTTTCTTGGGAGATACAGATTTGAATCTTTTAGGCAGATAAGGGATTTGAACCTGTATTTTTTGCCTCCTCTGTATTTTGCAAAATATATTTTAATATTTTGGGATATAACTTATGTAATTTAATGGGCATATCTCCAAATTAAAACCATCATAAAATACAATAAAGTGGAAGTTAACTTAAAATGAGCTGCTCCCTAAAGAGAAAGAGGGAGTGCTCATGTTCCATGGTATAAAATTTGTGCTTGCTTATACCTTTTAGATATCTTCAGAGTATATGCTGTATGTCTGGTTTTAACTGGTGATGACGGCAGTTAAAAAGTAAAACCTTATAGTGAATGACAATGTACAAAATAATTATTTCTCCCAGTCACTTTGTATGGGTGTAAAGAATGTAGCATTTGCATGGTTGCTCTGAAGATCTTTTTTCCGGTAAGTGGAGGTTTACGTATGGTAATATAAGAAAAGAAAACCTATGCTGTGAGTCACAAAGGACATGCTAGAAGCAGAAATAAACTACAGAGGCACTCCAATGGCTCTCACCTACTCCTCTCACCAAATCCCCATCAGATTTGGATTTAACTAAAATTTTCAAAGGGAATGTCTCTTCCTCGGTTATAGTTTACGATAAAATTTGTCTTATGAAAAAAGAAAGGGGGACAATATATCTCAGTACAGAGGATGGTCTTCAGAGCACTTGCATGTTTAGGAGGCAACTTGTGGCCAAATAATGTGCTTTTCCTGTTATACTAGTAACTGGACATAAACAGGATTGAAGTCTCAACAATTGGCTAGTCCTCCTTATTCCCTTAGGGTTTGAGTTGCTAAATTTAGATCTGAGATACGATTTTCCATAAAACCCTATCAGTATGTGACTTACAGATGAATTCATGAGCTTAACTGAGGAATGGAACTCATTTTAGTTTTAGACTACTAACTCACAGAGCTCATCATAGAGAAATGGGATTTTTTCTTGGACTTTCACCCTTTCCATTGTCTCTTGCAATATGATAAACATCTGTCAAAAATGAATAGAAATGCTTTTGTGGAAGCTGAAATTTTCACGTTTGTACTGAATTCCTGGGGGGGAGGAGGGTGGGAAGAAATCCCTGGTAAATGTTTAATAAGATGAAGCCATGAGTTTTTCAGCAATCCAGGATGTAAGTGAAAATGTCAGTTCCTACAAAAGTATTTGTGTTCATTCACAGTGCCTGTGGGAAACAGTAACCCTTTATGCTTCTTTAAAGGTACTTGAGGTGTTTTACATACATTCATTAATTAAGTCCATCAAGACTTTGAAAGATAGGTTCATTTTGCTGATCCAGTGTAAGATAAAACCTAGAGCACCAGGACTTCATCCAGAGCCAGGGAGCAGCTGCGCTAGGAAATATGTCCTTGTCATTCAGGCACTGTGCACTGTTTGGGTCTCTGTCGTGGGCCCACTATGTCTTGAGCAAATAATTTGTTTTTCCTGTGTAAATCCTGAATGTAATGTGATGAAGTAAGTGATAAAATTCTATTGCATTCAACTAGGTCAAGATTTTATGTCCTGCAACTGCACTTACATTAAGAGAGGAATTACGTTTCCTTATCAAACACATTTTGATACCCCTCTGGACTGTTAGAAATATTCATGCTGGTGAGTTGTTTGTTTATCCAAAATGGTACAGAGATTTCTACCTCTGACACCTTGCCTGATCCACTAGGCTATACTTAACTTGTCAGAAAAGCTGAACAAAATTTAGGTGTAGACAGAGGTAAAGAATTGAAATTAATATTAGTTAAAATATAATTTCAATTAGCACAGAAAACTGCCCATACGTAAAAAGAATATTGGCTCCCTCTAACCCTGTATTCTGCATTGGACAATAGCTAGTACCAGATGCTTCAGTGAAAGTGCAAGAAATCCCACAGTGGACAATTATGAAATAACCATTTGGCTAGGGCAGTCAGATCTATGACCCATGTCCAAATGTTTTCATTTAACACAAATTGCTTCCACATCTTTAGTAATCAATTTAACGCAAGACAAAGTTAAACGTGTCCTGGAGATCTGTAGCTTGTTTCTTGCATTTTTTAAAATGCACGAGCACCTGTCTGATTGGGGGCCTGGAAGCTGATTTGTTCCTCTCCTTTCCACATTAAAAAAAAAAAAATAAGCTTCTTCAATTGCTAAATCATTTAATATCTGCCTTGTTTAATTGCTGTTTCATCATTTACTGGTAGTACTCAAAAACCTTTAACAGGCGTATTCTTATGGTTAGGGCAAGAGCAATAGCGGTGTTGTGTCTTGAAGAAAAAGGGGAACAGTTGCCAAAATACAGCTTTCTCTGACCATCTAGAGAAAGGCACAGTTATATTTCTAAATTTCTTTTGTCTTTGCAAACAGAATCTTGTCCCACTATTCAGAGCTGCTTGCATTCAGTGGAGCTGCAAATCGCTGAAACAACCTGTGAAGTGACTCTGTCATCTGCCACAGCCTGGACTAATGCTGTGCCTCTGTTTTTTTCTGTGCAGCCTTCTGGCAAAATCCCACGGGGTAAAGGCTGAGGAGCGTCTGAAGGCTTGCTTCTAGCCTGTCCCGAGTAGCACAGACCCTTACACCATCCTCTGGTGCATTTTATGTGAGTGCCTGGTACTTCTGTGCATGCTTCTGTACCAACACCACATTCATTCATACAGCCTTATTCATATAAGGCTCCTACTAACTATACAGTAAAATAGCTGTTTACAATTACATATCAAGTTAAATATATTAGTATAGCTTCTGTAAAATAAGTTTAGTACCTTGAAACGCATATTAGAATTAAAAATGGAGAGAAATGGATATTGGAATTAAAACCTGTTTAACAGATGTTCCATCTATTACATAGTTAATCTCTTACTCTGTAAAAGCATTTAACAGTCATTTGGTATATACACAGTAACTCCCTTATGAAAATCTAAATTAAATGTTTATTTGGGGATCTTAACCTAAAGCATTACAGAGGAAACATTGTTATTGATTCCACATTGAACCCTAGGCCTTGTTAGTTAATTGTGTCATTTCAATTCATTATTCATGGAATTAGTTAGCCAAAAAGCAGCAATACAATATGTGTGTGTTGCTATGAAACATGCTTTCGATGCCAAATAAATGAATTTTTCACTGGCCTTTGTTAATCTGTATGTTGCTTTAAGAAGGTCAAACTTGTGTTAATCAGGGGTTTTTGCCGTATTAATTGTTCTTGGAGTAAATAGATGTAGCTCTGCAAATAATCCATGTGTCTGATTATAACTGGAATTTAGGGACTGTCGTACAAACTGTATGTGAGTTAAAACTTCCATGGTTTTTTTTAAGAGAAATATTAAAATTTCAAGGTTAACCAGGCATCAGAAATTGTTTTATGTAACACATTTTAAATTATAGATTTAGATAAAATTCAAAACTAGGAAAAATTCTACCTATTAAATGAAAAATATACTTACATACATCCATATATATGAAATATACACATGCATATGTACACACACACAGACATAAATCAAAAGAGATTTCTTTGCAAGCCCTCCTGGTGGTTCTAAGTATATTAGTAGTAGGCAGCATTTCCTTTTTCACACGTACAGTCTCATGTGAAGGTGCTGTCAGAATTTTCTGTCTTAGAATGACAGAATTTTCTGTCTTAAAATGACAGAATTTTCTGTCTTTTTTCTTCATTTTTGTTTGGATGCTGACTTAGGGAGAGATGTACATGCAAGGCTAGAAACTGTTTTGTTGGCTTGACTCTTCTCTCACAGCTTATACGTTTCTTTGTTTTGCATTTGGATAAATGGTATGCAGATTTTATTAGGATCCTGTGCATGAATAGGGCTTACTGTTGAACTGTAATAACTCTTTTACTTTCTCTTTTCTTCTCCAAGCTCATTAAAAGACCTCTCCACATTACCTCATCCTCCAAAGATTCTGCCATGTGTGCACAATTACTGTTCTCTACCTTCAAACCTGGAATTTACTGCTAAATACTTACTCCAGCTGAGCAGCAAAGATCAATATATTATCTGACTGGAGGCTGAAGCATGCTGTGATTCACCTTTACAGATGAAGAAATTTGAAAAAAATGTACCTTTCTTCTAGTAGAAAGCTATTGAATCTTCTGAAAGTTTCTGTGTGTCTTCTCCTGGTAGGATTTGCTCAGTTAGTGTAAGTCTAAACAGCTGTGAAGTGATTGCTTCAGAGAGAAAAATAGTTTCTTGTGTAGCTTGTGACTCCAGGGAACCTGAAGCACAGTGCTGAAGGCTGATCCTGGGCACGTGCAGGTGGAAACGTAAAGATCAGTTGATGAGGTGCTAGCTTGATGTCACTAGTTGTTACTTTGTAGAGCTGAAGTTGCACAAGGGCAGTACCTTCTCTTATTCTTTCTCTTTTTAGGAGGTGATGATAGCCTACATTCATGGCTGTATGGCTCCACTCAGTGAGCACAAGGTCAGCCTCCTTGTTTGACCCTGAACTTGTACAACTGCCCTGTGTTCAGCTGCCACATCTTTACTTTTATTCTCTGCATCTCATGCCCCTGAGTTTTATACAAGTGTTTGGGAATAGTTTCTGGGAAATGACACTGCTGCTCGAGCATGTGAAATCACACTTTGCTGTACTGAAGCTAATGAGCTGGAACAGAGCTGCCCCTAACCTGAAAGGATGGTCTGACCCTCAAGACTGAGCTAAGCCATCTCCATCTCTTACAGATAAGGAGCTGCTTGCTTGGAAGGAGACACAGTTCTCAGAAATGGCCCAGAATCCTCTTCTGGGTGATAATTTTCACTTTTTTCCTTATTTCACCCTACTATCTCAACCACATACTGATTGTCATGCTGATGCTCTGGTACTTTGTGCATGGCAACTATGTGGCAAAGGTGAGGCTAAGAGCTGTGGTGAGAAAGGAGAGGCAGCTTATCTCCAGAGCACATACAAAAAGACCTCATGGCATATGGCCTCCTTCTTCATTAACAGCTAGGTCTTCCTTCCTCCAGTTTCCCTGAAATGATCCTCTATACAATTGGAGATCGCACTACAATGAAATTATATTAATTTACAAGGAAGCTTATGCAGGTAAATTGAAATGTCTAGAAATTAAGAGACTTAGATTCTTCTTGACATTGTTAGTATTTGGCTCATGGTGCACCCCATCTATTTTGTGTTAAAGATTGACAAGTATTTTACATGCTGCAGTGAAAATACGGCTTGTACAGTCTGTACAAGATGGCAAAGTTAATCTCCTGTAGGGACTGAAACTGCTGCATTTGTAATGTTTTCTTATTTTTAAGAGATTCATTTTACTTTTTCATGATAGAGACTTTCATGCTTGTATATGTACTAGCCTATTTACATACAGGTGAGTACATAAACATACACCTTCATATACATATGTGTGTGTTCATGCAATTAAGCACATTTTTACTGATTGCACATATTGATTATACTTGTAGTAAATACCATTGTCTTTTAAAAGAAAATTCAGTGTTTAGTTATGTAATCTTTTCTTCCATGTCAAACACTGAAATAATTATCAGGGAGTGTAGTGATAGGATGAGGGGTAACAGTTTTAAGCTGAAAGAGGGTAGATTTAGATGAGATATTAGGAAGAAATTTTACACTGTTAGGATGGTGAGGCACTGGAACAGGTTGCCCAGGGAAGCTGTGGATGCCCCATCCCTGGAGGTGTTCAAGGCCAGGCTGGACGAGGCTTTGAGCAACCTGGGCTAGTGGGAGGTGTTCCTGCCCATGCCAGGGGGGTTATAAGTCAGTGGTCTCTAAGGTCCCTTCCAACCCAAACCATTCTGTGATTCTATGATATATGGGAGAGAGTGGAAACTGGGACAAACACTGTGTTGTATAAATTATTTTCTTGGCTTCTGTTTTCTACTTGGGGAAAAAAGAGGATTTAAAGTCAGATATTTCAAGAAAGTGCCCAGTTATGCAAAACAAAATTTGTCACAGATAATAATGAATCTGAATCTGATGCAATCTGAAACACTGAAAATCAGATTTATCCCCTCAGAATTTCTTTTTCTTGGAAAAAAACAAGAAAAAAAGAAACAGTCTTTATACATATGGTTCCTTGCTAAGTGCATTCTAAACTTTCTGGTGATTTTCTCCCAAGTAGACAATTATTACAAGTTCTTACTTTGAATATTCTAAAGTAAGAGACTGAAAAAGCAAAGGTTACTTTTGTAACACTATCAAGATCAAAACACACTTCATGCGAGATACGCTTGTGCATAACACACGTACATTTGCAAAGTGCTCATGTCACGTATTTCCTTGTAGAAAATGTGTGTTTTGTAGCACACATTAATGTTAGATAAAAGATCAGAAATACTTTTCATAGAATCATAAAATCATTTTCCCACAATGTTTCCAAAATAAATTTTGTTTCCATTCCAAGTACTAAAGTGATTAGTAATTGTATATCTAGATATAATTTGTGTATACCTGTCAGTGTGGATGCATGGATAAGGCATAGTATTTAATCAATTTTCTTTTGTTTTCTATGTGTACATAGAACTTGCTTTACAGACTACCTATTTCTCAACAGCTAATAAGACAACCACCTTAATGTGGTAGTTCTTTATATGTGTATAGGAAATCCATTCCTTGGTGTCTATAAAGTGAATTTGATTTCTACACGAGATTGAGAGGCCAGAATCTCTGTGATTGTGTCATTCCTTTATTTTCTCATGTTGCTTTTTTATGATAATATCCTTTGCTATTCTGTTGAGAGCCATGTCTGCTTTTTTTTTTTTTCTTTTCATTTTTAGTCCATTTCTAGTCTAAAGTACTATTGCAGGAAAAATAGCAAGCATAAATCAGAACATCAAAGTAAGTCCCACCATTCTACAGTGTACAAATAGCTGTTGATGAGTTTGCCATGCTTACTGAACTGAATAAATATAAAAGCTTTTCATGTGCATTCCTATTTTCAGTCCCAATACAGTGTGTTAACCTCAGAATATCAAATTGAATCAGGGGTTCTGAGAAGAGCTGGCTCCAAAGCAGCTAGAATGACACTCTTCATTACACTATCTAGATTCAGGTTTCAGACAACCATAACCAATGCTTTCACAACCTCTCACCTAAAGTCAGATAACGTACAGCCACCCAAATAAGTGACTGAATTTCCCTGCAAGTGCTTCTGAACCTCTCAAAATGTGGAGTCTGTGGAGGCCCTGAAAACTGAGACTGAAATTGTTATGAAGAGACTTTACTGGATGAAATTTTTCCTTGCCAGGCACAAATAAACAGCTCTCAACAGGGTGCTCACCACACAGTGTGTCAGCACATATTATGCAATCTGGTGCTGAGTGGATGTGTCAGCTGCCCATTAGACCACACTAAAATAGAATTGCTGGGAGCCTGAAGCATGAAGCATGATATTAGATAAAGTGATGAAATTTCACTCGATTAAAGAGCCAGGTCAAGGACAGTTACCTCAGGAAATTCCTTTTTTCCTAGAATATTCTCACAAGTTTGATAAATTTATCCTTCTTTTCTGCTTATTTTCGATTATCATTCAAATTATACGAATGGCTGCATTTACACTTGCTGGCTTCCAACATATTGGGGATGATGGGAACGGTAGATTTTTATTACATAAAAAAGGGGAGGAGGCAGGAAAGAACTGACTGTGCTCCACATTAGAGGCTATAGGAAATGTTAGATTGATTTGTTTAGGGTTGTTTGTGTTTTCTTCCTCTGAGGTGAGAGCAGCTGGGATTTTTTGTTAGGCTCACTGAATGCTAGCACAGAGCAGCACCTGAGGGAATAGAAAATTGCTCCCTTTATCCACAGGAAATGCATGCTGTTGGCAAAAGGATCTGCATCTGTTATGCTTCTTGACTGGAGTGCTGGGACCTCACCTAGTCAGATAAAGCTGCAGATTTGATTTAGTGTCTGTATCAGCTCTTCAGAGTGCTCCACAAGAAGAAATTAGTGCACACAGCTAAATCTGCTGCGTTTTATTGCAGTTTATAGTTTGGCAAGAGCCATCTCTCTCCGCCTCCCTCAATTTAATTTCAATTAGGATCACAAGTTGCTCTGAAACCTAAGAGGAATCCGAAAGGTTAATTACCATTGAGTGTGCCATCCTTGGAGCCGGTCCCTGACCCTTATCCTGTGAAGCTTTAGTACAATTTCTGAACAACATATGACACCTTGCAAATTGTTTTAATGCTTATTAATTAGAATATGCAAGCTCTTCTCTTTCAGTGGATCTCCTCCTTCTGCTGTGCCATGTGGAAAGCAGAATTTTCACTTGATTCAAACCCGTTCACCCTTCTCACACAGTTGCCCATTCACCCATGTACAAATGAATCGCATTAAAAAACCCAGACACTGTGCCTCTTAACTCTTTGGCTTTATTGGTGTTGAATTCTGGGCCAGTTAGAGATCAGTGGTTACAAGACAGCTGCCAGAGAATAACATTCAGTCCAAGCTGAATTTGATTCCCTTCTAATACAGTATTTTCTAAGATCAATTAATTAACTCCTACATACATACTTCTTAACATGTGCAAAGCTTGTCTTGGAATTTTACTGGCATGCTCATAGGAACTCAAATTCTTTTTTTGGTATCACTGATGAAGCTGAAAAAAAAATATTCACCATGAAAGCAAGTAAAATTTTGCAAGGCTGCAGTTACCACTGGAGATACCTGTCTGATGAATGGGTTCATGAAAAATGTCCAGATCAACATAATACAGACATTATCATAAAACAGGAGACCTTAATATAAGTCTAGGGAAAATTACCTTTTGGATGACAAATAGCATGACATTCACCTCCTAATAGGAGTAATCTAGGAGTCTCAATAGACACAACCATCCTGCCCAAGTACACATCTAGAAGCTCAAATTATACTGCATGAAATATTTTTTGTATAACATATTGATAATAAAAATACAAGATATAATAAGGAGAAGACATGCACAGCAGAAGTGAGGTCAGGCAATTGTAGAGGCATACTGCTGAAATCTAATAATAGTTTTCCACTCCTGCTTGTTTGTCTGATTTTTTTCTTTTCTTATTTTTTGTCCCTCATTGTGAAGATGATAGTTTACTTTCTGCTTCTGTGAAGTTAAACCCTCAGAAAAAAAGCTACAACATTAATTTTTCTTTATTTAGATTATTTATTTATTTTTACCAGTGAATTCTGAGTCTAACCTCAATAAAAATTTCCTCATAGCAAACACACACATGTACACCAGTCCTGTGTGAAGATGATGAATTTGTTACTTTTCATCTGCATAAGGTTAGGATTAAAGTAATACAATCCTTAGACAGACAAAAGATAGCACTGTTTGAAATGGGGGGATCTTAAAACATCCCTTTCACATCCTTATTGAATTGGCTTCCAAAAACTTGTCTGTCACCAAATGCAGGCAGAGCAACCTGAGTGAGGCTCTGTTGGTATTCTTGCTGTGTTGTGCACTGCTTGGAGTGCCTGCAGCAAAGCACTTCTCTCTGTCTCTCTCTTGCTCTTTTGTGTTTTGTTTTCTTTAGCACTGTTCTTCAAAACAAAACAAAAAACTAAACCAAAACCAAACAAAACAAAAACCTCGATTCCTTTGCTTAAATTATTTTAACATAGTAAGACCCTTTATGAAGCGGGTAAAGAGGATGTTTACTGCTGGTTGACAACACAAGGATGTGTCTGTTTATTAAAGAGCCTGTAGAAGGAAATCTGATATGCTACTTCCACCCTTTTCCCATTGTTGGAGGAGTGATCAACTGCTTCTGCCAACTCATACCATCTACAGCAAAAGCTGCCTGCTCCAAGATCCTATGTCAGCCTAGTCTTTTCTGTCTACTCCCGTGAACCACAGCCAATGTCAAGGCCTGTGAGCACCCTGACAACTGATAAGGAAATGTAGTCTTCTTTGATTCTTTTCTTTTTAACATTTTATATTTCCCAGTGTTCGTACATGCTGGGGCACGGGAAAGGGAGTGAGGTCCACTCCCCTGATTCACGCACAGGATAGCCCTTTCCCTTTCATCAGTCTGTAAAGAAAACAGTATGGGAAAGGGACCGAAAGTGGACTGTTCAGGCTCTGGAGTAATATCAGGATTGCAGTCACTGAGAACAGACATTTCACTCATTTATCCCAGGAGAACTTTTTTAAGGAAATGTTTAAGTGACACTCTGAAACTATGAACCAGAGGCTGGGCCCTTGGGTCTTTACACAGGGCAACAGTCCAGCATAGCCCTTTCTTTCTTCAGGTTGCTCTCTCTGAGCTCCAGTGTTCTCTTGGGCTCTTACAAGGCCCAGCTGACAGGGAATCTAAATTAGACTGAAGTGCAAATACCACCGGTTTCCCCCCAAAACCTTCAGCAGACCTGTACCACAGGGAAATAGTAGTTCAGTTGGTGTTCCTCACACTCCGAAAAACCCAAGTCCCCAAGCTGCTAAACAGTGTGTTGCAGTTTTCATTGAACTGTGTTTGTTGCTCTGCTTCAAGGACCAGGAGGTGAGTCACCTCCCAAAAAGAAACTCATGGAAGAATATGTCCCTGAAATGTTCTCCTGAGTACCAGGAATGACGCGGTGCAGGGTAGGGCATGGGGCAGTGCCATACCTGATGGTTAT
>NW_010120113.1:0-650 GCF_000699245.1 Pterocles gutturalis | reverse complement strand
AGGAAATGTTAGCTCAAATATACCCTTAGTGTTTCCCAGTGTTTAAAAGCTGATTTCTGGCCTCTTCAACCTCATGAAAAGTGAAGCTGTTCTTCACTTTGTTCTTTATTCGTTTACCTGGACTTGTGCAAAGCCTTTGACACAGTCCCACATGACATTCTTGTCTCTAAGTTGGAGGGATGTGGATTTGACAGAAGGACCACTTATTGGATAAGGAATTGGCTAGACGGCCACACTCAAAGAGTTGTGGTCAATGGCCCAATGTCCAAGTGGAGACCGGTGACGAGTGGCATTCCACAAGGGTTTGTACTGGGACTGGTGGTGTTTAACATCTTTGTTGGATATGTGGGCAGTGGGATTGAGTGCACCCTCAGCAAGTTTGACGACAACACCAAGCTGTGTGGTGTACATGCTGGAGGGAAGGGATGCCATCCAGAGGGACCTGGACAGGCTTGAGAGGTGGGCCAATGCAAACCTCATGAAATTTAACAAGGCCAAGCGCAAGGTCCTGCACATGGGTCAAGGAAATCCCAAGCACAAATAAAGGCTGGGTGGAGAATGGATAGAGAGCAGCTCTGAGGAGAAGGACTTGGGGATATTGATGGATGAGAAGCTGAACACGAGCCAGTAGTGTGCGCCTGCAGCCCAGA
>NW_010120112.1:4311-4600 GCF_000699245.1 Pterocles gutturalis | reverse complement strand
GCGTTCGGGTACGTCTCTTTGTGCTTCCCCTCCAGCGCGGGCGAGCCGGCACTCTGCCGACTGGCGCAGTAGTACATCAGGTGGGCTTGCAGGTTCCGCTCGCTCCGGTACCAGATCCCACAGTCCTTGCACGGGAAGACATCCTCTGCGGAGGGGACAAGGATGGGACATCACTTGCATGATGGGCTGGGGACCCCCACCATGGTCCCAGCCCCGTGGGTTGCACTGTGTCCCCCCTGTCCCACGCCCCCCAGCCCCGGGGACTCACTGTTGACCACGGCAGTGGCCA
>NW_010120112.1:3173-4273 GCF_000699245.1 Pterocles gutturalis | reverse complement strand
GGCTGGCTACAGTGAGTCGCCAGGCTCTGCTTTCACGGCGTGGTGGTTGGCGATGGCCGGTGGCTCTGCCACCACGAAGGCGCACACGGGCTCATCCTCCCGCAGGGCACGCGTCGTCCGGCACCACAGGGCTTCGTCTGGGGGAGGGAAGCAGTCAGCACGGACCCCTCGGAACCCCCCCATCCTGCTGCTGTGTTGCTGCCAGCTGGGCTCTGCGCCCTCCTGTCCCCCTCTGCTCCTGTCCCCACTGCCCTGGCAGCACCAGTAGCACTAGTGCTTTCTCCCAACCTGCCTGGAGATGGCAGTGTCTGCCCGTGCTGCAGCCCTGCCTGCCAGGAGGCTCCCGCTTGCACCAGTGCTGGCACTCATGCTTGCAGGCATGCTTGCACCGAGTCTTGCACCGAGTCTTGCACCAATGCACGCACCAATGCTTGCATCAAGTCTTGCACCAATTTGTGCAGCAATGCTTGCACTCAGGCTTGCAGTAATGCTTGCACTGAGTCTTGCACCAACGTGTGCAATAAAGTTTGCACCAATGCTTGCACCAATGCATGCAGATACGCTTGCACGAACTCTTGCATCAATGTGTGCAGTAATCACAGAATCACAGGATGGTTTGGGGTGGAAGGGACCTTAAAGCCCATCCAGTGCCACCCCCTGCCATGGGCAGGGACACCTCCCACTAGCCCAGGTTGCCCAAAGCCTCATCCAGCCTGGCCTTGGACCCCTCCAGGGATGGGGCATCCACAGCTTCTCTGGGCAACCTGGGCCACTGCCTCACCCCCCGCACAGGAAAACATTTCTTCCTCACATCTCATCTCCATCTCCCCTCTTGCAGCTTAAAAATGTAGGCATGGGGGGCCACAGGCAGCGACAGCAGGCTGGGGACACAGCGGGTGCAGGGAGAGCCAGGGGACAGGGACCCATCCCTCTGCAGCAGCAGCCCTGCCCTCACCCAAGCATGGGGTGCCCATGCCTGCCCCCCACCCTGGACCCCCCAAAGGTGTGGCAGCGGTACTGACCCTTCCTGTAGATGACGGCGTTGGCGTCGGGCTCCGTGGGCACAATGGGCAGGCGGGACAGCCAGCAGCTCTCATCCC
>NW_010120112.1:2794-3125 GCF_000699245.1 Pterocles gutturalis | reverse complement strand
CCGCTCCCCAAAACCGGCAGGGGTCAGGGCAGGGGGTCATGGGGCTCCCCCACTCAGCCTGTGCCCGGCTCTGCCTTCCCACATCTCTAATGAATATTAACGAGCAGAAAAGGGGGGGAATTAATCTGCCTGATCCTGTGATGGCTGCGGCGGTAACGATATGAAATCTAATTATTCGTCCCAATATTTCTAAACTCTCCAACTCAGCCTGACAGTCGCAGCCGGTTGAGGCCTTATCACCGCCAGGAACCGGGTGCTGGCAGCGTGATAAACCCCCACGCGCGCACGCTTGCACGCACGCGTTTGCACACATGCATTGGCACACGTTTGC
>NW_010120112.1:275-2718 GCF_000699245.1 Pterocles gutturalis | reverse complement strand
TGCCAAGAGCAGGTGGGAAATAGGGCTGGGGGTTTGGGGACCACCACCCTAGTTGGGTGCTGCTGGTGGCAGATGGGCTGAGCTCCCCCGGGGACCGCGGTGGCCCCTTCACGTCCCAGGAGGGTCTCTGCGGAGCTTTTGCAGGTTTGCTCCGTGCATGGGGAGACCTGTGGGTACCCCCCAATGGAGGGAGGTCCCTGCGGTGTCCTGGCACCCTGCAGCACCCCAGGGCATTCCCAGCATCCCAGGGTGCTCCCAGCACCCCCGGGCACCTGCTCTGGCCCCCCTGGGCGGCCCCAGCCCCTGCACCGAGCCCTTCCTTGTTCTCCCTGCAACAAAGAGGTCAGTGTCTGCGCTCTGTGCCCGCCGATAACCCTCGGAAACCCTATCTGCCCCGCATCCGCCGGGACACAGCGCTATCGGGCGGCCCCGCGCCCTCGCTGCCCCCCTGCAGGCATCGCCCCATGGCTGGGGGAGGGACATGGGGCGGGGATGGGGTGGGGGGAACAGACAGGGGTGAGCTCCATCGTCCCTTGGCACCCCAGGCTGGTGCTGCCAGTGGGTTTGCACACCCTCCTGAGCACGGCTGGTTTTGGGGAGCCCCGTGGGAGCAGCTGGGGGGACAGGCAGGGAGCTTCCTCGTCTTCCTCCTCCTCCTCCATCAGTGCAGCGATAGGCACGTGGGATACTCCATGTCACAGAAGCATTAAAGCCACCCAGTGCTCCCAGTTCCCACTAAAACCCCAGGATGGGATCACCTCCCGTGCATGGAGACGGAGAGCAGAGCCAGGCAGGATTTGGGGGAGACCCCCCTGCACCCCCCCACTGCCGCCAGCAGCAAAGAGGAAGGGACCCGAGGGCGACAGCCCGTATCAGGGATGGGGCTGCAATTCCTTCCTCGCTTCCCCCAGCAGAGATAGGGAGGGAGAGGAGAGCGGGGCTGGGAATCATCAGCCGGGCTCGATAAGGGAGCTGCTGAAATGGGAGCAAAAATATTTAGACAATAAATGAAGTATCAGAAAAAAGCCGCGCATATCTTTAAGAAATCAATCATCCTGTACCGGGTGTCTGGACACACGGCGCCAACCGGGAGATAGGGAGCCAAACTGGGCAGATAAGGGTTAATCAAGGATTTAATTCGGCAAAGATAAACGGGCCTGAGCTAAAAAAAAAGAAAAAAAAGAAAAAAAAAGAGCGAGGGAGAGACAAGGAGGAGGAGGAGAAGGTGGGGATGGAGTCTGGGGGAGAGCCTCTGGCCTCGAAGACCCTGGGCTGGGGCTGCTGGTGTGCGGCTGGGGGGTGCTGGGGGAGGGACGTGGGATGTGAGACCCCTGCGCCTACAGCACACCCCTTGCACACCCATTGCACACCCACGTGCACTTGTGTGCACACTCATGTCCACTCCGACAGCATGCTCCTGCCACCACCAGTCCCCGGCCCCCGGCGCATCCTCTCCCCCATCCAACAGCTGCAGACCGCTGGCGCACTCCCTGGGGGCAAATTCGGGGTGGGAAACCCAGACCCCATCTCCTCCGCAAGGACACTGTGCCACCAAGCAGCCTGCTTGCCTGCAGGAGGGGACAGGAGGGGACAGCCAGCATCCTGTCCCCCTGCCCGCAGGGATGCTCTGATCTGGGGGCGGTGGGCAGTGAAACCTCCTGGGCACCCAAACTGGGAGATTCCCAGGGGATGGGGAGCTCAGGCAGGGAAAATCCCCCCCAAACCGACCCCTCTCCCCAAAGAACACATTTCCTGGGGACTTTTCTGCCGGCAGCCGGTGGCATTGCTCCTTACCGTCTCACCGTGCCGCGGCGATGCCGGCTCGCTGTGGATGCTGCCCGGGAGGGAAGGGTCCCCAGGAGAACCCCTCAGGGAGGCTCCTGCGGGTCCGCACCTTCCTCTCCCCGTCCTGCAGGGCCAGATCCAGCTCATCTGCGGGGAGACGGGCACAGCATCAGCGCGAGGTCCCCCAGCCGGACCCCCAGGTCCCCGGGGACGTGGGCACCCCCTTGGGGCTGAGAACTCGTGTCTGCAATGGGCGGGGGGGATCTGGCATGGGGGGTCCTGTATGGCATGGGGGGTCCCGTACGGCACAGGGGTCCGGTGCAGGATGGTAACGGAGCAGAAAGAGCATTTCCCATCCCCGCACCCAAAGTCGCAGCAGCTTCAGGGCTTTAATGGCTTTGATGATCAGATAAGGCTCTGGTTTAATGGGTTAGATAACATGTTAATACGCCATGAAGGCTGCTCTAAAATGTTTTAACTGGGCCTTTGTCTTTCGGAGCGCAGATAAGATGGCAGGTAACCAATACACAGACGGATGCGCGCCCACTGCCCATCACTGCAGTGGGAAGGGGTTGGATGCTGCGCCCCAAAAACCAAGATGCTCTTTGAAGATGGCGAATGACCCATGGGGCCATCAGCTGTGTCCGGGCGGGCTCCC
>NW_010120112.1:0-228 GCF_000699245.1 Pterocles gutturalis | reverse complement strand
CCCCCAAAGCCACAGGCCGGGAGCCCCGTCCTTGCGAGCCGCGTGGCAGCCGCAGCTGGAGCCCGGGTCCCGCGGGCAGGGAGGAGGCTGCGCTCATTGGAAGGAGAAATTGCTTTCGGAGCCGGGAGCGCGGGGAGGATAACGCGATCCCGTGGCTGCGGAGATTGAGATCGGATGTGTTTATTAGATGAGCTGACACCTGGATCCTCTCTGCACTGGGGTGAGGTG
>NW_010120111.1:3221-3435 GCF_000699245.1 Pterocles gutturalis | reverse complement strand
ATATATTTTATCCATTTTTATACACAGTGTGAGGGTTCAGGAGGTGGGAACGCACACTCAGCTAAACTGCCCGAGCAAACGAACAAACACAAAACGAATCTTCTGCTGGCACAGAGCCGTCCCTTGCGGCTGAGCTCGCTCCGCTCCAGGCTCCGTCTGAAAATCAAGCGGCAAAACGTCGCGTGGTCGGTGGGATGGAAACGGCTCCGAGACG
>NW_010120111.1:2882-3095 GCF_000699245.1 Pterocles gutturalis | reverse complement strand
CTGAGCTCGATGCTGGGCTCTTGGGCGTCTCTCGGTGGCACAGAGGGACACGAGGGACCTTGGCACAGCCGGGGTTCGGTGTGTCCTCGCCGTCCCTTCGCCGCACGCCGCCCGTCCCAGGCAAAAAAATCATTTAATCGACTTTTAATCATTTATCCCCTCCCAAGAAATCCTTTAGTGGAGAAGTCGGTTCCGTTAGAGAGAGCGGAAAGT
>NW_010120111.1:2608-2848 GCF_000699245.1 Pterocles gutturalis | reverse complement strand
GGTGACACAGGTTCCACCCCTCCAGCCTTCCCTGGATCCCCACGGGGGCTTTTATTGCTCAGAATCCATCGTCTCTCCAGGAGCTGGACACCGTGAAAAGCCAGAAAAACAAAACCCGTGGCGAGGGCTCCATCTTTTCCCAATGTAAGGTGCTTTCTCACTTCCTTTGCCGGATGAAATGAAGACGGTGATGTTGCCCATGGGCGCACGTCAGCTGACAAATACCGAGGACATGAAGGG
>NW_010120111.1:2132-2402 GCF_000699245.1 Pterocles gutturalis | reverse complement strand
TAGCCAAAAAAAGGCAGCACTGACTTCTCGCTTCTCCCAAGTGTTAGGATCCGAGAGGGCAGGAAACAAGCACATCCCCTCCCCGCGAACACCCCGGTGGCACTCGTAGCCAAAAAAAGGCAGCACTGACTTCTCACTTCTCCCAAGCGTTAGGATCTGAGAGGGCAGGAAACAAGCGCGAATGCCCCGGTGGCACTCGGCAAGGGTCAGCAACCTGGGCTCCAGCGCCATCGGAGGGAGGAAGGAGGCTGCCGAGCTCTGGGATGCTCC
>NW_010120111.1:705-1984 GCF_000699245.1 Pterocles gutturalis | reverse complement strand
GAGGTGGGTCCATGGTCTTCCCTGGGAGTGCTTTAATCGAAAGCAGGAATATTCACGGCGAAGAAAGCCGCTCATTTAGTTTAAGGGGGAGATTCTGGCATCGAAGGTCTTCTGCTCACGCCTGGGGATGATCCGAGTGGCAGAGGACGGCGTCGGACGCACGAGAAATCACCGCAAAGCGGGATGGGGTCGGGATTTCAGCCCTTTGCCAGCAGATACTGGGGCTGTTCCTCTTGTAGCTGTTGGCATTTGCTTCAGAAGGAGCAGGAATAGAGATGGAAAAACCACCTGCGGAGCCTGGACGGAGCATCCCTCGAGCATCGGCTGCATCGCCCCATGGATCCATCCCATCTTTGCTTTCGGAGCATCCCACGCCGGGAGCAGGAGATCCCGACCACAGCACGACTTCCCGGGGAGGGAATAAAGACCTTTTGCTTCCCCTTGACCCCCACAGGCAGTTTGTCCCCCTCAAATGGGCACTTTCTCCCCTCAAATGGCCACTTTCTCCTCCTAAAACCCCCCAGCTCCTCCTAAATGGAGACCAAACCCCAAAATACCAGTTCTAAAGATCTCCTTTTTGGGGGGGAAAAGCCTGGGAGGGACCCAACCTGCGACTGCAGCTCCCGGCAGCGCCAACGTGGGAAGGGGGGTCCTGGTTGTGCCGGTGCGGGAAGGGGGGGGTCCCAGCAGCGGGAGCAGCGGTGGGGCGGTGGGTTGTGTGGAGAAAAGACCCCGAAACCTTGTCTGGGTGCCAAGCCACAGGACAGGAGTTTTACTGGCCTCGAGAAGAAAACTACGTGCGACAGCCGGCACCCAACGAGCCTGCGATGACACGTGGGGACGGCCACTGAGACCCGTCCGGCTGCGGCTGCCTGGGGGGGGAGCAGCCAGGAGCTGGGGTTTGGCCCCGGTCGCAAGGACAAAGCCCCTCTTGGAAAAACCCTTGGGATGCGGAAAAGTGCCACGGGGCGGGCTGGATCGGCTCCAAAAACCCAGGTGGTCATCGGCAAGCTGGATGGGGAGATGGGTGGAAATTTGGGAAAATGTCGCGATGGAGGGGATGGAGACCCTGCAAAGCTTCTCCCCCACCACTTCGGGCATCCTTTCCCTCCACCCAGCCTCCTCCATGGGAAAATCCTGGGTTAAATCCCCCCCTGGCCACAGCTTTCCTGGCCAAGCTCCCGAGGTCACCCCACGGGCTCACTGCACCCATGGAAGAAGGAATAAATGAAATTCACCCTCTTCTCTGCTCCAGTGGGGAGCCCAAAGCTGCGCCCCC
>NW_010120111.1:439-639 GCF_000699245.1 Pterocles gutturalis | reverse complement strand
AAAAAAAAAAAAAAATCCGAGCTGGAGAGTGCAGCCAGGACGGCGGCGTGTGCGTGGCGTGCGCTCCCCGGGCTCTGTCGGTCCCGTTCCGCTGCCGGGAGCATCTCCTCTCCCCAGCGAAGATTTCACATTCATTTCACCGGTATGGCAAAGTCCATTTTGCTTTTTTTGTTGTGGGTTTTTTTTTTTTTTTTTCTTTT
>NW_010120111.1:0-238 GCF_000699245.1 Pterocles gutturalis | reverse complement strand
CTCCGAGTTGAAAACCTCCTTGTAGAGGGGGGGGAAGTTCATGGCAGTCTCTGGGTGCAGGAGACGGAAAAATTCCAGCTTGTCCAAGTGCAGGTTGCAAATGGTTTTCATCAAGGGCAGCTTGGAAACCATCTGCGGGGAAAGACACCGGAGCTGGTGACCACGGGGGGCCAGCACCCCCCAATGCCACCGTGCCCCCTCCCTTGGGGACAAGTAGATGGGTTTGGGGACCTCTGGG
>NW_010120110.1:3303-4154 GCF_000699245.1 Pterocles gutturalis | reverse complement strand
GCTCGGGCTGTAATTAATCATTCATACAGCTCTGGGACCCCTGGCATCCTTCGCAGGGAGTAATTACACCTCTCCCGCTCCTCTTCCTCACCGCCGCGGCCCCCTCCCCCGCTCCTCTTCCTCCCTGCCGCGGCCCCGCTCCCCTGGCCCGGCGAGCGGGGAAGTTTTGACAAGGTGATCAATGGGGTCTGCGGCGCCGGCGGGGGGGGTGCCTGCTGAGGGGGGAGGGAATTAGAGCAGAAAAAAGGGGCCTGGAGGAGGGAGCCCTACCTAATGGAGCAGGCGGGCAGCAGGTTGGGGCACGCCGGGATAAAAACGGGAATAAAAGCTGGAACGCGGCCGCGGCGATGCTGACCCCTCGCTGAGCTCCCCACCGAGACCCCTGTGCCGGGCGGGGGGGTGTAACCCCACCAGCTCACGGGTTTTTTGCAGGATTGGGTGTGGGAAGCAAATATTTGCTCCCTCTGAGAGGGACGTTGAGACCAGTTTCACTGTGGGGTGGTCCCAGTAACACCAGTGTTGGATCCACCGCTGGCCCCAGAGATGCTCTGGGGTCACTCCGTCACACTGCGGCTGCATGGTGCCATCCCACAGCTGGAGAGAGGGGAAAAAAAGGGAAAAAAAGCACCTTTTGGGATGGAATTTGCTTCCCCAGCTGGGCTTGGGGTGAGCACACACTCGAGGGGGTTTGGGGGCCGGGGAGAGGAGCCATGCAGGGGATCGGGTCCAGCCGTAGGTGCTGAGCACACGGCGTGGCCAGGGTTTGAAATCGCGTGTTGGCTCCAGCCCGAAGCATCGTTAGACAAAAACCTGCAGAAAAAATCTTGGTCCTTAAAAATGCAAATAACACA
>NW_010120110.1:0-3267 GCF_000699245.1 Pterocles gutturalis | reverse complement strand
TTGTTTGGCTGTAATTGCAAAATTCTTCGACTCAATCAGCCAAAGATAAACTGTGTTATTTAGGAGCAATTTGGAAGCAGACAGACTGAAAACAAAGGGCCCCATTCGGCTCTTGGCGGCTCCGGAACGAATCTCTGCTGGCTCAGCTGGGCCGTGCGGGGTTTTGGGGATGGAGAGCGGAGCGGTGCCGGCGCTTCCAAAGGCCAAGCGTGCAGGATGCTTTTCCCTCCCTAATTCCTGGGCATTCCCAAATTCCCTGCAGTTGCAGCCTTAAAACACCTAAATTGCCACGAGCATCCTCCTAGCTCGCTGGTGGCTGCGGGGATGCAGCCTGGACTGTTGTGTCCTGCTCCCGCATCCCCCAAATTTATTTAATATTTTGGAAAGAGAAGGCACAGGGTGCAGACCGCAGGCGTGCGGCCGCTCGCACGGGCACAGCCCTGCCCGGCAGGAGCATTGCCAGCGGCCGGTGATTTATAAAAGACAATTTTCTTGGCTTCTCAGCTGCAGATAAATCACTTCGGGGGGCTGTGGCCGTCTCTGCGCCGGCGAGCTCTGCACCAAAAGTCCCTGGGAGGAAGGTGTCCCGGCTGTCCCCCCGTGCCCGGCTCCTGGTGGCACCGTGTCCGGCTGTTGTCAGCCCAGTGACAGCTCGGTGCTCGCCGTGTCCCTCCTGCTTGTAAATACACGGATGCTCCGCTGCACTCGCTGGGAAAGGGAAGTGTTGACTGGTCCGTCCCCGCCTGCATTGCAACGGCTCAGGGGAGGGCAGAGCCTTCCTCAGGTCCTCAAATCGAGCTGGATTGGAAATGTGGATCAAATCCTGCGTCTGAGCCCCGTCGCTGCCTGTGCTGTGCAAACCACCCCACTGGGTGCTCTCCCATCGCTGGGTGCTCATCCTTCCCTGGGTGCTCATCCCTCCCTGGGTGCTCGTTTTTCCCTGGGTGCTCACCTTTTCCTGGCGTCCTCATCCTTCCCGGGGTGCTCATCCTTCCTCAGGGTGCTCATCCTTCCCTGCATGCTCTCCCTTCCCTGGGTGCTCATCCTTCCCGGGGTGCTCATCCTTCCTCAGGGTGCTCATCCTTCCCTGCATGCTCTCCCTTCCCTCGGGTGCTCATCCTTTCCCTGGGTGCTCTCCCATCACTGGGTGCTCATCCTTCCTTGGGTGCTCTCCTTTTCCTGGATGCTCCTCCTTCCCTGGGTACTCATCCTTCCATGGGTGCTCTTCCTTCCTTGGGTGCTCTCCTTTCCCTAGGTGCTCATCCTTCCTTGGGGTGCTCATCCTTCCCTGGGTGCTCATCCTTCCTTGGGGTGCTCATCCCTCCCTGGGTGCTCATCCCTCCCTGGGTGCTCACTTTTCCCTGGGTGCTCACCTTTTCCTGGAGTGCTCATCCTTCCCTGGGTGCTCATCCTTCCTTGGGGTGCTCATCCTTCCCTGGGGGCTCTCCTTTCCCTGGGTGCTCTCCCTTCCCTGCCCTGGGTGCACCATCCCACGCCCTACAAATTCCCAGCGATTCCAGCCCCATCCTTTGCCCAGCTCCGCCAGGGGCTGCTCCGGGTTTTTTCTGGGGGGGCAGAGGAGAAGGGGGCACACATGGTGATGCAGAACACGGAGGTAATTCTTCTCCAACAATCCCATTTCCCGTTCCACGCAGACCTACAAGGATGTAAACAGGATCCCCTTTAAACACGTGCTTCCCCGCCATCCATCACCGCATCCCGACTTTATTATGCTCCACTCTATATGTTATAAATTACATTTTAATGATAAACTACACGCTCCTAATGCAAACCGTGGCCTCCCGGTGCCGGTAAAAACAATAATAGATTTGTAGAAAGTGAAAAGAGGGAAAATGCATATTTATGAGGTCGGACAGTTTGGGGGGAAAAAGGCAATTGTTAACCGAAATATTTGGATTTATGAATTACTTCCTATTTTAAAAGGCCCCTGTGTCTTCTCGCACGGAAAATGTCAAGTCGTTACCGCCGAGGGGGGTGGGAAGCGCTCGCGGCAGCTCCTGCCTTGTGCTGGGACCCAAACTGGGCTGTGTGCTGGGACCCAAACTGGGCTGTGTGCTGGGCGGGCTGGGGCAGAGCCTGGTCCTCAGCGGGGTTTAATGGGACCAGGCGAGGATGCTCCAGCATCACGGGGCAGTGGTGGCCATGGGAGGGGGCTTGGATGGAAGTGGGGACCCCCCCAAAATGGGCACCAGCCAGGTGGGGGCTCCAGCCAAGGTCACAGCTTGGGAAAACCCCCAGGATTTGGGGAAAATCCCCCAAGATTTGGGGAAAAACCCCCAGAATTTGGGGAACAACTGGGCTGGCAGCCGGCTGCGGGGATGGGGGGGCATCGCGTCAGCAGCCTGAGCTGGGCAGGGGAGGGGAGAGCCCCCCCCGAGGTTAGTGTGACCCCGTCACGGTGGAACCCTGCTGTAATTAGGCTTCCGTGGCGGTGGTGGCTCTGTCAGGCAGCACTAACGATGGCGGTTCATTAGGGGTCGGTGTGAGCTCCGGGCAGCGAGCCCTGCGCGGGTGCTGGGATGGGGGCAGCTGGTTCTGAAGGGGGGATGCAACAGGGGGGTTGTGTGTCTGCAGCCCTCCCCGGCAGAGTGTCGGGTACAGCGAGGAGGAGGAGGAAGAGCAGGAGGAAGCATATTTTTGGGCAAGCAGCGGCATGCATCCCTCCTCCTACAGTGGCTTTGCTCCCTCCGTCCTTCCTGGGAGCAAACCCGGATTTCTCCATCAAAGGCGTCACAGCCCGGGGCCACATCCTGCCCAGGCTGAGCGATGCGGGGTCAGGACAAGGCTGTGTACCCGGATCTCTGGGTTCAGCCGGAGAAAAGCCGCCCTCAGCTCGGTGCCCCCGGCTGAGCGAGCAGCTGGCTGCCGGTGGTGGTCCGGGGCTGCTGTGGAGGGGTCGAGGTGGCCAAATCCCTGCTTTTGTCGGCCCATCCTTTATGGGAGCGGCTTTTGACTTCAGTGGGGTTTGCATCTCTGGCCTTCAGCAAACGGCTTTTTCAAGGTGAACGTCAGAGCCGAAGCTTTTGGGAGCTTTTGAAAGAGCATCCTTTATTCAGCGGCCGCGGGGGAGATCAGAGCACGAACCCCTCGGCTCCTGCGTGGGGAAACTCCTGGGCAAGACCAGGAGGGAAAAGGGAAATCAACACATGGAGGAAAATAAGAGGAGGGGGGCAGGAGGGTCCCCAGGGGATGGGGGACCATGGCCATGGGGCTGTCCCATGCTGGGGGCTGCGTGGGGCTGCGTGG
>NW_010120109.1:0-269 GCF_000699245.1 Pterocles gutturalis | reverse complement strand
TTTTTTTGTTGTGGACCCCCTCCCACACTTGTAAATGAATGATAGAAATCAGAGAAGCGTTCGTTTCTAAGGTCTAGATCTGAAACCCTGGGTATATACTTCTATAAAAAAGGTAGGTCCATGTTGTGGCAGCTCTTTTTAGGCATTAGTCTCCATTGAATTCACTGTGAAATTCTGCATAAAACATGATAGCATGCTGTGGCATACAGCAATTGCTGTGATGGGATAGAGGAGTATGGAGAAAACGTATTAGAAATGCAGTGGGGAAA
>NW_010120108.1:2387-5470 GCF_000699245.1 Pterocles gutturalis | reverse complement strand
TGCGCCCGGCCGGGTCTGCACCAGAGTGTGCTGGGCACAGCTTCCCCGTGGAGCTCTGCTCAGGGCGAGCCCATGGCTCAAGGTGCGCAGGGAAGGACAGACAGAGCTGGGGGAGCCTGCTGCCATCAATTTGTCTCTCCCCTGGTCTCATTTTATTTGTCAAGCCAGATGCTTTCATGGCTGACAAACAAGTAATCCAAAAAAAGTTTGTCTTTTCAGCACAAAGTCAACACTTAACAGCAAACGGGCTCCAAACAGATTGTGGAGCAAGAAATATCCCTGGGGTCTGCCAGCACTGGCCCCAGCACAGCCCCCGGGGTCCTGCTCCAGCATCGCGGGGCTGGAGGCTGGGGAAACCCAGTGCCCGGGCCCACCACAGCCCCCTCCCTGTGTCAGCAGCTCTGCCCACCCTGCTACGGAATTCTTGGTGACACTGGGATGCGAGCAGCCCCCGGGAGAAGTCCAGAGCTATCCACCTCCCCCCAGAGCCAACCACCTCTCCCCAGAGCCAGGGGCTGTGCGGGGGGCCGGGGGCATCACCAGATGCCAGGGGTGAGGCAGGAGAGCAGCGTGTTGCTCATCCCAGGGGATTTTTGCACTGTGGTTGCTGAGCTGCTGACACAGGCAGGACAAGCAGTGGCTTGGGGTTCCAGAAATCCCGATGGCACGAGCTCCAGCAGCCAGGCGTGCAGGGCGACAGTGCCAGCGGTGGCTGAGAGCTGCAGCGGGACAAGGACACAGCTGGGATGGGGACACAGCCGGGACGGGGGCACAGCCGGCAAAGGACGAGGGACTGCACAGCGTCAAAATTAGCTAAGGAAAAACAAGCTGCTGGTCTGATCCTGCCGGGAGCGGGTGAAGCAATAGGCACGGGAGCAGGGGGCACGCCGGGCACCGCACGGCCGCGGCACTGCCAGCTGCGCTGGTGCACGTTGCTCCTGCTCCAGCCCGGCTGTGTAAACAAGTCCCGGAACGAAGATCTGAGTCATCCTCCCGCTCAAAAACACCCAAACATGGTCACGGGCTGAGCTGCAGCTCTGGCGAGGCTGGACTGGAGAGCAGTGGGGTCCGGGCATGGAAACGGCTGCAGGGCACGGTGCCCGGCACAGCCGGGGTGCTGCAGGACCCCACATGGCGCGATGCCGCAGCCCTTCCCGGGGGCACATCCCGGCAGAGTCCCAGTGGCACAGCGCGGGTGGCTCGAGGCGTTCCAGCATCACGCTGCTGCCATGCACGGACCTGGATGGCCTCATTCTGCCAGCGCTGCGGCACACCCAGAGCCCTCGGCACGCAGCCTGCGTCAGCCCCTGCAACGCAAGCGGCAGCTTCAAAATACGTTCCCTCTCTGAGGAAGGGTACAACAGACGTGATTAACATTGTCTGTGTGGCAAACACCTGACGACACCAGCTTTAAACAGAAAACAAGCCCCGTTCTGCACGACTTTCCTCGTCAGCAGCACGATGCTGCTGGTCGATGCCTCAAGGCATCTCTGTCTGGAGATCCAGAGGTTAGAGCACCAAAGCAAGGCAGGGGAGGGTCCAGAGTGGGGCCCAGCTGGCCAGCTCTGAAGGGCACAGCACAGCTCAGCTTGCAGCCCGGAGGTCCTCCCCACCAGGCTTCCTTCACGCTGGCCAAGCATCATCTGAGGGACCTGAAAATTGGGGGATTCCCAAAAGAAACAAAGTTAGTGGAAGCAGAGTGCCTGTTCCCAGGTTTATGGCTTCAGCTAAAAATAACCAGTCCTGATGCACAAATTAAGCCTGAAACAGGAAGAAAATGTTCTGTTTTTGGTGTGTCTGTGAGCTGATCCTTCTGGGAAGTGGTTTGGGCTGGGAAGTACCTTCAGCTCCTCCCTCAGCCCCCCCGGGCACCGGTGCCCTGGTCAGTACATGTGGGTACGTGTGTTCCCCACTTCCAAACCATCTCTAACCCAGACACCTGGATGGGATGAGTGGGGGTTTGGGGTGCCTGGATGCTTCCGAGGGCTGGCTCCCACCCCGGAGCTGAGGACCCATCTCTGGGAGCTGCCCGGGGGGAGATCCCCCTGTGCTGCCATGGTGGGAGGGTGGCACAAGGTGTGAGAGCTGGTGAGCAGAGAGAAGCTGCTCAGCAGGGGCTTGCAGGAGGAAGGAGGAGGAGGAGGAGGCTGAAGGCAAGGCTGAAGAGCTGTCTGAGCTATGTCAGCGGGTAACCCATCGATGGTGGGATACAGGCTGGGAGCAGAAGTACTAGGGCAGCCTCGGGGTTCGGTTTCCCTCCCCAGCCTTCCCCATGATCTTTCCAGCTCCATCCTGCCCTGGGGCAGCAGGAAAGGAACGGCATTTTTGGCCCGGTGCCCGCCTGCCGCTGCGCTGGGAGCCGTGGGCAGAGCACAGACGTGCTGGACTTACATAGCGCACTGTGCCCGGCTGGCACCCGGCTGCACCGATGCTGGGGGATGAGCACGCTGGGTGCTGGCCTGCGGCCGGGGGGGGATCCGATGGCCGGGGACATCAAAGGACCCCCTGGGCCATGAAACAATCCCGTCATCTCCCCACCTTGGGCTCCTGCCCCTCCTTGCCGCAGGGGTCTGAGCTGCAGCTGCTCCGGGGTGCTGGGAGGGGAGCAGGGGGTGGTTCTTCCAGCCTGGGCAGGAGTGGGTCCCCCCACGCCGTGGGGCAGGGATGCCCCCCAGGTGTGCTGGCTGCCGGACCCTGGTGCAGATGAGGCACCCACACCCTGCAGCGGCGTTTTTTCTCCTTGCCCGAGTCCCCGCCAGCCCTGGCAGCTCTAACCCAGCCTGAGCCGGTGCAGGGATTAATCAGCATTACAGCTTTCCCAGGGTGCAGACGTGCTGTTCTCCGCAGCCCCCGGCTGCCTAATCGCACCCAGCATGTGTGCAGAGCCGGCCCCTGCTTGGCTCCCAGCAAGCAGAGCTCCTGTGCTGGGCAGAGAGGGGAGGGAGCTGGCAGAGAACACTGGGGTGGACTGGGAGCTGCTGGGGCTCAGGACCAGGGAGGTCAGAATGTAACTGGATAGAAATTTTCCAACAGAGCTTGTCTTTTGATAGCACGCACTTTGTGCAGGGCTGGGGTGTATCGGC
>NW_010120108.1:1974-2298 GCF_000699245.1 Pterocles gutturalis | reverse complement strand
GCCGAGAGGTCACAGCCTCAGTGGCTCAGTGCCCACCCCAAGACCCCAGTGCAGGGTCTCCGTGCATGCTCACACGTCCCCACACGCGTGCTCTGTCCCCCCTCGCATGACGCTGCACCCGAGGGTGGTGGGGAGGGCTTGCGGGGGACCTGCTGCTGCGGCAGCAATCCCCTTAGCGTAATCCCGGCCGGCTCAGAGGAGGGATTTGCTCTCTGGGCCGAGCGGGACCTCCCTCCCCTCTGCGTGGTGACGCGGTGGCATTCATCAGAAGACGTGTGAGCACCGCCATAGCTGCATTGCACATGGCAGGGCAGGGCTGGGATG
>NW_010120108.1:1627-1955 GCF_000699245.1 Pterocles gutturalis | reverse complement strand
TGGGGTGCTGCTGGGGCTCAAGGGACAGCCTGGCCCTGGGCTCTGGCTGCTCCACTCCCCACGGCATCCCGGAGGCAGCAGGCAGCCTGGGGCAGAGCAGCAGGGCTGGGTGACCTTTGCTGGGTATGGACCACCCGTGCTGGGTGTCTGTGTGATTCTCATAAGTGTGAAATTAGGGAAGAGCGAGTGGTTATAGGAAGCTGGGGTTGTTTCCCTTGCTGGGGGCAGCTGGGAAGCCTTTGGGCAATGCTGGTTCCCCGGCACTGCTCCACCACACCAGCAGGTCTGGCATCCCCGCCTTGGGCTCCAGCAGAGCGAGGAGCCCCAG
>NW_010120108.1:0-1552 GCF_000699245.1 Pterocles gutturalis | reverse complement strand
CTTCCCCAAGGGAGCAGAGCCTGGGGGCTGCAGCTGGGCTGGGCGCCGGCACTCACAGGGCTCAGCTCCCTGGCTGTGCCAGCTCCAGCCAGAGAGGTGCTGGCACTGAGCTGCTGTCCCAGGGTAATGCCTGTCCCCCAGCAGCCTGCAGAGCAGACCCGCTTACCACACAACCTCCTAATTCCCCCATAATCCGTCCATTAATGGAAACGTGTGCTGGGGCGGGCGCAGAGCTGGAAAGCCCAGCGGTCCCTTCCCACGAGCGGGGCATCCTCGCTGGCAGAGGCAGCTCTCCGGACGGTGACACCGCGCTGGCTGTCCTCCAGGTGACACCCTGCCAGCCCCTGGGGACAGGGCGAGCTCCTGGCAGGGTGCGTGGGGACGGCACGGGGAAGGGGCACGGTGTGCTGTGGGGCTGTTGGTCCGTCTCCAGCCCCTGGAGCCCCCGTCCGTCTGTCTGTCCTGCCCAACCCCGACACCAAGGCACCCCCAGGCAGTAAGCCGAGTCCTGTTGTCACCCCCCTGCAGAGGGGACAGACAGAGGGGACAGACCGCAGGAGCAGCCTGGCGCAGGGCGGGTTCCCCCTCCCATCACTTCCTGCCCTCGGGGCAGCGGTTTTCACTGCGACGATGGTGGCGATGATGCCAGCAGTGATGCAACTGCAGCAGCAGTAGCTGTTATTGTTACTGTTGTTGTTATTACAACAACAATATTACAATAACAATAACAGCAATAATTATGCTGTCTGCCAGAGCCTGCAGCCAGCCGGTTGCTCAGTGTTTCGCCATTCCGGCTCTTTGCAGCGCTGCTGCCGGGATCCCACCCCTCTGCCCTCGGTCCCAGGGCTCCAGGGTTGCGTGGGGAGCCAGCGCTCGGGACGGTGTCAGCACCGGTGATTTCCACCCCACATCTGCCACTGGACCTGGATTCCTCAAACACTGTTGGGGTCAGCTGAGCTGCTCGCACCCTGCTCCCCTGCAGCATCTCTGGAGCCTTCAGCTGTCCCAGAGGCTGCCCAGGGGACAATGACGCTTTGGTCCCTCTGAGCATGGAGCCGTGCATGTGCCCGGAGGTGTGCACAGGTGGGTGTCCCTGTGAGAGCACAGTGTCCCCCCAATAAACGGGGTCCATCCTCTGGCTGGCCCCAGCCTGTGTCCCTCCTGCCCCCAGCACTGTCCCCACACCACGGGCTGGCACAGGGACCTGGCGTGTGTCTGTGCACGGTCCCACCGGGCGCGGGATGCCTTTGGGTCTGTCTCCCTGCAGCCACAGCCCCAGGAGTTTGCTGCACCAGGACCTCGGACCATGCTGGTGCTAACGCAGGTCCTTGCTGCTGCGCCATCCATCCATCTGTCTGTCCCGGGCTTATGGGGGTGCAGCTCCTGTGCACCAGGACAAACAGCTCCTGTCACCTGCTGCCTTCCCGCGGCGATGCTCCTGTCCCACTCTGAGTGTTTGTTATGTGCTGGGACTAAGCTCTGGCGAGGGAAGGCAGCACCTGGAGCAGGACGATGCCGGCTCAGCAGGGCTGGCACATCAGAGCCCCAGTCC
>NW_010120107.1:0-12424 GCF_000699245.1 Pterocles gutturalis | reverse complement strand
GGAGTGATATTTACTTTCCTCCAGTCCTCGGGCAGCTCCCCCGTTTCCCACGATTTACCAAAGATGATGGAGAGTGGTCTAGCAATGACTTCCGCCATCTCCCTCAGCACCCACGGGTGCATCCCATCAGGACCCATGGATTTATGGGTGTCCAGCTTACTTAACCGGTCCTTAACCCAGTCATCATCTACCAAGGCAAACTCCTCCTTTGTCCTGACTTCCTCTGGGGCTTCAGGGGTACGGGGCTCCTCAGGACAGTCGCCGGCAGTATAGACAGAGACAAAGAAGGCATTCAGTAACTCTGCCGTGAGAAGAGCCTGACTTCATCTTCTTCTTTACCCTATACTAGCAGGTATTTATAAATGTTGGTTAAGATCCCTCTAAGCCTTTCCAGACTGAACAGTCCCATCTCTCTCAGCCTTTTCTAATAGGGGAAGTGCTTCAGTCCCTTCATCATCTTTGTGGCCCCTCACTGGACTCGCACCAATATATCCATCTCTCTCTTGTGCTGAGGATCCTGCAACTGGACACTGCTCTCCAGATGTGGTCTCACCAGTGCTAAGTAGTGGGGGAAGATGAATCATTTGGACAGTGCTGCTGGCAGCTAAGTATTGGGCTAATCAGTTCTGAAGTGCCTCCTTCTGGGGAGGAAAACTCCATCCATTAAATCTGACTTCCAGAGCACCCTATAGATTCTCTTAACAGTAGCAACAGAGGCAGAAAAAGACTGTCACCATGAGTTTCAGAGCGTCTTATAGGCAACAGGCCAAGACAGAGATAATATTTTTTCTATTTGTATGTGTTTGAAGCACAAATCAGTTATGCAGGTCACAAAGGCATTTCCCACTGGGAGATGCTGAGTCCCTTATTACATGGCTTCTCCTTGTACTCTTGCTTGAGTCTCTCCCTGAAACATCAGGCTCTGGTCCCTTAGAGATGCACTTCTCGGGTGTTATCAAAATAGCTCCTGTTGATGTTTTCCCTTAAAAGCAGTACTCACATTACCTTGAAGGTCTAGGAAGGATTATGACCTAATTATGTGGTGCATTGTCTTTTATTACAACAAGCAATATGGCTGAAATACAGATAAGCCTTGGGGCCTGCCATGTGTCTGCTGGTCACAAGCTCTGCTAGGTGGTACAGAATACAGTTTTGTCACTGCCAAGGAGAAATCACAGCTTAGCGCTCCAGCTTTGCAAACTGTCTTTGGTACTTCAGCTCCTGGGGGTATTCGCAGTAGTAGAGTCAACTTGTGTTTCTTTTTTTTAAGTAGACAGCAGTTTAAAGTTTACTCCAATTTTACAGTACTTGAAATAGTTACACAATACATCACAATGAAATTAACAGTTTAATTAACATAAATTGCTAAATTAAAAACAAGGACACAGTGCTAAATGAATCTGTAGAATCAAGGCAGATTATTCTCAAATGAGTAATTTTTGGAAAGCAGAAGTGCTTCACAATTCATTTCGAGAGGGTTTGTCTTTCGTTTTGTGAGTTAAAATGTTGTGGTGTCAAAATTTGACACATCAGTTTCCTCATCTTTTGCTTGAATCAGCTGTCACAGGTGTTAATGTGGCGTCTCTGCTGAGACCAGCAGGTTCACAGCAACACTGATACTTGTCCAGGTGCTCAGGCGCTTGCAAGACAAACTCAGCATGAGGTATGGTAGCCCACCATCACTGTCTGACCAGAGGCCACCTGCCTGGCGGTAGCTGCCATCTCACCAGAGGCCTGCTGTGCAAGAACTCCATCTCTCTTACCAGCTTCTCATCACAAGGTGCATGGTGATCTCTGCTAAAATATATCTTGTGTAAAGGGTCTAGCAAGATCCCTTTCTGTAGCTCAGCTTTCTATGCACCTACTTGCTCTGCTGCAACAGCAAGGGAGTTCATGGTTTCTGTCTTGCATGTCATTATTCTACACAAATACCCACCACCTACAGAATGATACGTAAAAGCTGGCCTTCATTCTTACCTTTACTTCTTGGTTTCATACAACTTTTCCTTGACCTGGACTGGAATCACAATAAATCATCAGATTTTTTTTGTTTTTTTGCGTTGGTTGGTTATTTACTTAAAATCACTTCACTATGTTAAGTAAATCATAATCTAAAGAGCAACATTTCCAGCGGAGATTATAAAGCTTCAAATATAAACATTCCAGAAAAATCCCTCTAGCCAATTGTATGCTAGTGCATGTGTTGCAAATACAATTTGAAAACAAACAAACAAAAAAACAAAAAAAAACCCATAAAAGGAGAAATTTCTCAGTTTCACATTAGATATCTAAAAAGAGACTTATGCACATTTAAATATTAGATACTCTCTTGCAAGCTAACCGTTTTTGTTTTATTTAATGGTGGATGTGCCAAGGGATTCACGTGTTAATGATGATGTTTGCAGAGAAAGAATTCTGCCAGCTTATAAAGGACAAAATAAAGAAAGGATCAGCCCTTGAAGCAAATGAGCAGACAGTACATTTAGAGTGATGCAATTTTAAAAACCCCTCAAAAGTAAGATTTTATCTTGTCAGTAACACCCTAGAGGTTGCAGTCAGGCTGCATTTGCTACCATATGTAAAATGAAATGAATTTTAGTTCTCCATAAGCAGTGATATTTTGGGACACTTGAAGCCTGTATCTGCTTCACAATATTTTCTCTATGCAAGGGTGTCTTGCAAAAGAAGGAGGGAATCTCATCAGGGAGTTAGCAAACTAAGATTGCAGTTGAGTCACAACTTTAAAGGATCTTCATAACATTGCTTGAATTTGCATTTATGCCTACATACTTTCTGGTTTGCACCCAAGGCCCAGTTCCTGATGCCAGTAGAATTTATCTTTGTATGAAGATCTAAATGAAGATTTAGCTTTGGTGTTGAGCGTCTTGTGAAGGGTGACTTTCAAAGAGGTGATGAGCCTAAATAAGTAATTTACAGTTGTCCTTTCAATTATATGCATTTATATTGGATTTTCTTTTTGCTCTGGATAATTTTGTTTCTTACAGAAAAATGTGTGTATGGGTTTGATTTCACTGCCAATATTTCAACTTCAGATTATAGCAATTTACACATAGTAAGAAGTGCTTGATACAGGAATGCAAATGCAGTTGATCACCCTTTTTTATCTGGGAAGGCAGTACTGTCTGAGTCCAGCCTCAAAGCCTTGGAGGATAAGCAAGCTAGACAGTTTCTGGGTTTGGAAGTTACCAAAACCAAGAAGCAATGGTGTTATTGGTACTGCTGACTCATCCACTTCTTTTACCCGTGTGGTTGCACCTGAACTTGACCTTATGTGTCACGCTGGAAATGGAAATAGTATTGTAATTTTAAATTTTTACAAGTGAGTAAAAGGGAAGATTTAGATTCTCTAATCTACAAAATTCCCTTTCTATGCTAGTCCAGAAATTCGTCTCTTTTTGAATGTTTGTCTTCTTCCTAGCAGAAAACTTTCAGCATTGCCATCACTTCTCTCTGCATATCCTAAGTGGTAAAAGTCAAGGAAGCAAGAGAGTGTGCATTAGAGGTATGGAAGAAATGTGGTGTGCGGGAGAGTGAGGGTGAAGATTTCAGCATGACATTTTCAAAGTAGACAGGAAAAGTACCAAGAGCATCGAAGAGGAAATCTCCACAGGCTCAGGAGTTCACATCAGTAACAGAAATTAGAGCTATTTCTCAGCAGCTTTTGCCAGCATCAAGGCCATGGAGCAACATCATTAGAGAAGGAAGTCCTGTTGAGCATTTTCTGTAACCCTGCGATTTCTTCTATATCCTGGTTTTGCTCAGGCACATGGGAGAGCTGAGCGTTTAGGCAGCTGCACAGCATGCTTTGTGTTCACAGTTTTGCCAAGTGACCCGTTCACCAACAAGGCCTTCAGCAAACATGTTTTTAAACAACAATGTTGTCGTTTTGCTGGAGCCTGTGACTTGGCTCTTGACGTGTGCGAGTTGGCACAATTCTTTTTTGGGCTATTGCCCTTCAGAACCAGTCTGGATGCCAATGGAGCTCCTCGTGTACCAAAGCTCATACACGAGCTTGGGTTCTTTGCTTTGAATTGGGGCTGAATAAGGACACCTAACCTCAGGCAACCTCTGTTGGCAACATCTTGGCCTGCAAATCATAGTTAAGAATGGAGGCTTATCTTTTTCTTAAATGGGTTGGTAATAGAGCTATCAGTCAGCACCCAAAGAGCAGAAATTGCTGTTTGGCCATTCAGCAAAATGTGAAGTTAAGTCGTGTTTCATCCTTCATGTCTGATTTTATTACATTTTATCCCCATCTGTTTCTTCCAATTTTTCTTAAAGAAAGCTTTTCTGTTTTCCTAAATTTAACTCTGGCCTTCCTTAACTGTGTTTTTTCTTATCTGGTAACCGACTATGACTGAATGATGGAAGCTAAACCCAATTTTATGTCAGAAGACCTTGCAAAGAAATAAAGTTTGTTGTAAACAAAACATTGGAGTTTAAGAAGTGATCCTAGATACAGTGGAGAAGAGTCTTCAGTCTCCTATTTTGAGTTTGCAGTCAAAAGCTTCAGACCTGATCACTGGATAATGCTTTCTACAAACAAGGTTGTTAAAATACTGGGGAGATGGGAGTGCAGAATATTCTGAGGCTTAGGACCCCTAAGAGAGCTCCCACTTGTGACACAGTGTTATATCTTGATACGCACGGTCCAGAGCATTTGATCCTGCAAATCAGGGTCACTGGCTCATGCATCATCCTTCTCCCAGTCCCTGGCATTGAGCTACGACTGTAAGAGTGAAAACAAATTCAGGATATCCCTGTATACCAGAATGCCATGGTTGCCAGAAGGTGCTCATAAGGTCGTTCGTACAGCTCCTGACTGCTGCATTATATACCAAACCGTTGACCCCAACCTGATCCTCCAAAAGACCAGAGAGCTTCAAAGTTGGCTGAAGGTCACCTTCCATTGCAGTTTCCCCTAGCATATCCAGCCTGTTGTTTTTATTTCATTTACCAGACCCATTAGGACTGACAAGTATATCAGGGAGAATGCTTAAAAAAAATGTGAAGTTCTGACGTGCATCATTGCATACACAAACCAAAATGTCTGAATTGTGCAAAGGAACCCAAGTGTGAAAATTGGGTTTTGGTTATTTTCTAGGGGCTCGCATTGGGCCTTTTGCTTTCTTTTAAGGGAGCCAGGGGTGAGGTTATTACTAGTTTTAGCCTGTTCCAAATTAATTTTGCTTCTTGAAAGAAAAAATTCTGTGGCAAAGCAGCACTTCTGTTCATAGTTAACGATGGTGTGATTATGAACAGCAACTGGTTGACTACAGCCAAACATTCAGAGAAAGCTGGTCTGGTTTTGCAGAGGGGAACCGTGTTAATGCTGTGAACGTGTATAGTTCACTGCCACGCTCTGGACCATGGAGGAGACTGTCCGCAGCCTGTTGTTTGTGACCAGACTTGTGTTTGATCTGAAGTTGGTATAGGGAAAGGGTTACTGGTCTAGCTAACTATTTTTCAAATCAAGGCATGCCTTATGCACTCTGTCAAAAATTATAATTAGACTGATTTTTAATCCTATATTTGTTTAGTTACTGTAAGCTTCCACTTTAAAAATCCCAACTGTAAGATGACTGCTTCCAAGGTGTACTTTTGGCATTGAGTGTTTTCATACATCACCACCCCATGCCAGGTGGCACCTCATGGCAGTTTGACAGGGTTTCGTGGATCTCTGTTCCTGCCTGGGTGTCACTGCTTGTGCCTGTACTTCTCCTGAGATGGTATTATGTGATTTCCCGTGTCTTTATTGTGTCCTGTGTGTTTATGTCACCTAACTACAGAAAGTTAAAATACCTGCAAATCTGCTGGGAACGTGCAGCAAGCAAAGTGACAGTGGCTTCTAAGCAAGTCTAATATGACTTAACATCTACGGTGGATACTGACGTGGCTTGCACTGGTGGAGGCTGTGATGCTGACGTACCTGAAGAAGAGTCTGGGTATTGTGATGGCAAATACTTTACAAGACTACGGTATTTGTTTTCTTTGAAGAAAGTTGGTGCGCCTTCCACTGGTCTGTCAGTCTTGTGCTATAGTTTTGGTCTGTTTTATCCTAAGCTTGAGGTTGTGCTGCAGCGGGTGCCATTGAAGAGTTAACAGAATCTTGCCTTGTCTTGATACAGGCTAAATGGGGTGAGTTTTGCCAAATGTATAGCTTGTTACTTACAGACGTGATTTAGATGAGAGAGAAAATTTAGAATGATCTCCTCATACACTAAGCTTTGGGATAATCACTGGATTAAGTAACTAGTTTGCCTGTCAGTTCCTAAAATATCCCAGCAGACATGTGATGGGTAGTGGTGGTGGAAGAGTTCAGATGTGCCAAAAAATAAACTGGTAGGGTCAAAAGCTTGAGCTTGGAGAATTTGTAACTCATTTAGTGTTGGATTCAGGAAGGAAAAATCAGAGCTCAGATACCAGCTGATGCCAGTGCTTATCTGCTCCCACAGTGGCAGCACAATAAAATGCTTAAAAGAGCACAGAATTATAAAAACACTGAACTAGAGAATGACAGAGGAAGCACTGGGGGAATTAATAAAGAATTTTTCTCATATCATATCACATCGTCATTTTTCTCCCAGTCTGCTGGAGGCATGCATTTCAGAGGAGAAATTACTGATTCCAGTAATTTGCATTTGTCCATGTCCGATGGCACAAAAGTTTAAAGGCAGGGACTGAGCTTGGTGGGTCTGGGTGGGACTTCTGGGCACTGCTGCAATATAAATAACAAGTAACAATAAAAAAACAAACAATGGCGTTGTTTGTTTGAAAACCAAACAAACCTTTGATGCTAGCTAACTCTGTGTGTACATTTGATCTGTGTTATCATGCGTTTTATTCTCATTTCTCTTGTCTACCCTGCTCCTTGACTCCTTTTGTTGCCATCTTGCCTTAAAAGTGGGGTTCCAGAGCTTAGTTTAAGGGCAAGGTCTCCTGTTTTGGTTTTGTATCTGCAAAACTCTATTTTCAAGCCTTCATACTGGTGCTGAGCACAGCAAAACAGGAGCCTGAATCTGGCTCCAAGCAGGGCATCATTGCACATTACAATTGTGTATAACACTACAAGTATTTCATATATATATTCAAATGTTTATGGTGAACAGTCAGTATTTTCCTGGTAGGGAAGGGAAAAAAAACCCTCCCAAATGTGTTTTTTGACAAAGAAAACATGGATAAGGACAAGCAAACTGCACTTTTGTATTGAATTACCTGGACTGCTTTGGTGGAGCTCCAAAACCAGGGCTCTAGAAAGTGGAAAAAAAAAGACAAATCCCAAAATATTTTGGGATGACCTCTTCTAAAATAGCAATTCATATTTTTGTTTCAGAAGGATTTTAAAAAAAACAACAGATTTTTATTTTTATAATTGCAGAACTAGAGCTCAAAATTACATCAAAAATTTCTAATCAGTTGACAGTTTTTTTCATGTGATTGAAAATTTCCCTTTCAGATCAAGCAAGAATTAAGTTATATAGATTCTCTTTTTGATAGTGAAAGCATCTTGAAAAATGAGGTATCCAGAGTGCTCTGTACTGGTCTCAAATTTAAACTAATGTTTTGTTTATAAAAGATGTATAAAAAACTGATAACACACTCCATAAGCATATAATTAGACTCCTCACTCAAAAGTGTAGTGATCCTATCTGTAACATATCTCAGTCTGACCTCTTTAAACCTTTTTAAAAGTACATCACTTACTATCCAACGTATTCAAGCGTAAATTAGGCCGTGAGAACATACAGTAGGGGTGCAGTAGGGTAACAAAAGTTTTTATGCTTTCTGCAGTGTCTAGCCCTGAACCTGCTATGGTCATGTTTCAGAAGAACAGGTGAATACAACTGTACTGCTTCTGGCATTACATGTGCACCCACATCCAAGGAATTAGCCACCTGAATTATCCATCCACAAATGATTTGAGCAGTGACTGGAAAGGACATTTTAATACAAAGTATGCTAAAATTTTCAACAGCAGAGCAGGAAAAAGCACCTTTATGTGTAGATTTCTGTTTGGGGAGGTTGATTGCATGAAGAAAATAACTTTTAAAAAAATCTGTTCTGTTACTTAATGTATTGTATCCATGCTTAAAGGCACACTGTCTCTTTGATGTTTGACTCCCCTTTGTATGTGGGCAGTTACCAAGCCTCTGTCCTTGCTATGATCTGCAGGAAGTTGACTTTATTAAAAGTGTGTATGTTTTGCAGAAAAATTATTTGCCACAGGGGCAAAGAGAGTAGGAAAAACTATGTATTTCATTTATTTGAGAAGCCTCCAGGCTTTGTGGATTCTAGAGGATGCTTATGGCTGGAGAAAGGCAAATGTTGCACAGGGGACATTTGAGGCAGCGGCAGACCAGGCAGTTTCACTTCTGTCCCTGGAAAAATCAGGGAGTGAGTTTTCTTGGAGCACATTTCTGGGTACGTGAAGGAGAAGAAGGTGACTGAGAATGGTCAGCATAGATTTACCCTTGGTATCCTTGGTGTCCTTGGCTTGACCAACTTGCTCATGCTCTGTGATAATATGACTGAATCTGTGCATGAGGGGAAAGCCATGGATATAGTTTACATTGACATTAGCAAAGCTTTCAGCATAGTCTCCAACAGTATACCAACATCCAGATTAGGATGTTCAGGTCAAGATGGGGAAAAGAAACCTGTCTGGACAGTCAGACTGCAAGGGTTTAATGGTTCATGCTCTGCCTGGAGGCTAGTTATAAGTCGAATTCCCTAGGGGTTTATCTGGGGACCTGCTCTCTTTAATACCCTTTAAAAATCTCCAGGCTATACTGCATTCTTCATGCTAGGCTACTCATAACTGGCAGTGCTTTCATAAATAATATCTGACTTAGGAAGCTTCAGAGGGGAAACAGAGGAATAACCCTATTCTGTATCTCTGTGCTCCTGAGAGCTGGTAGTTTTCCCTGGTCTCCTTCTACATCTCTTGGCTCTTACTGTCTTGCCACTGATGGGCAGTGTTCAGTACAAGGAAGTTTCTGTGTGCAAGAGGTCACTCACTAAACAAACCTCAGTCAGGTAAGTGCTTCCAAGTGTGTCAGGCACATCCTGGCAGGGTGTTTTAAGTCAAAGGAATTAACTGCAATTGGTGATAATGAAGCAAGTGAATGTCTGGCAGCATGGGGATTTAAATAGGTGCAGTGCCATTAACAATACTAATATGTAGCTTCTAACCACATGTGCCAATGGCATACTGGAGGCCTGGTGTGATTAAAGGCATGATTCCGTGAAGGGGTTATGTACCTGCTTTAATTCAGAGATGTGAAGGATATATATCAGAACTAAATATTCTTCCTTCAGGACAACTATTCAAATAACGAGATGAATCACAATTTTGGTCTACCCCTTCTGTCAGATAAATTAATATTATTTTCCCTGTTTTAATGAGGGATAAAACAGATGTACAGCTTCCAGACCCAGTGTGGCAAAAGCCAACCTAGTACAGATCTTATAGGGAGTTCCCATTGCAATGAGCATGCTTTAAATAAAACACCTGCTTAGGGATTTTCCTGAAGCAAGGTTTAATTGACCTGTGTCAAGCTCCACCGCCTGTCAGTGGAAAGCAAGCAAGGGAGCTTCTGTCTCATGAGTTCTGATCTGTGGTTTTAACCCAAAGACCTTTAAGAGCAGGGTTAATCTTCCTTAGCTTTAGCTTCTAGAAGACTCATTTACTTAAAGGGTGCAGTTTCATGATTGACCTGAGACAATCAAAGTCCCTGCTGACTCCACCAAAAAGAATGGTTTCGCCACATGCCACATGGTCTGGCTACTTCCCATGTGCTGCTGTTAGCCCTTATGTACAGCGATAGCAAATCTTGTAAGCAATTGGTCTGACTGAAAACCACCCACAGGCAACCCTCTCCATCCCCTGCACAAAACCCAGCCCCCAAACCTGGCAGCAATAACCAAAAAAACCCAAACCCTCTGGCTGAAAATGTAACTCCTACCTGTTCAGCTCCTGATGTGGCCATTAAACACTGGTAGCAGCAGACAGAAAAGCAAGAGATAGGCTGGACTGTCAGTGGCAATGTGGAGTTGGGCTTGGGCTTTCATAAGGAATGTGGGTAAGTACACATGCGTTTAGTGTTGAGTCTTTAGCCTAATCTGGGCAGCATTTTAGACTGAATGCTGACCTTTTGGATGCCTAAAGCTAGAAAAGATGTTCCAGGTGTGTGAGACGTGGAGAAGAATAGGCTAATGAAAAAATTCAAAGCCGTGAAGTCTTTTCGTATGCTGCAGGTAGAAGCTCTTACCCAGACACAGAATTCCACACTGCACAGTCAGAGAAAACCAGAATGTGTCTGATCTCATTCGTATGGGTGCTTATTCAAATATGCTCTTGCCAGCTGGTTTCTCTGTCAAACTTCATACCCAAGATGCAGCACTCAGCTTTCTAGGTACACTATTCAAAGGGTGTTACCCAAGTTACTAAGAACATGGACGTGGAGCTAGTAACTTCTTTTTGTAAAATATTACCATCATTATCACTTGACTATCTACCATATCAAGCATTCTCTACATATGTAGTCTTAGGAGAACAGTGCATCCTTTTGAGAGCTAAGTCCTAAACCCACAGCATGCCTTCTCTGAGTTATTCAAGGATTCCTCTGTGAAAACAGGGCTTGCTATTTTATTATTTTCAAGATAGCAGAAAAGCTGAGGTGGGTTTGGGTTGGGTTTTTTTTAAAAGGGCAGAGAACCATAACTACATGTACATATAGCTATTAATGTTCCTTGTCATAGAGAAAACATTGTGGCATGTTCTCCGTAGATACTACTCTCACTCTAAAATTGTAACCCAGTATATCTCATCCCTTAAAACTTGGTGTCTGCTGCAAATCCTGAGTGCTGATTTTGCTTGTCTCTGCTTAGCATGAGCAGAAATATAAACTGTGATCAAAGTCAATGTACCAGTTTTGGTAATGACATCCAAAGGGCATCAGAACTGTACATTGTAGCCTGAATACCAAAGAAATAAAAAAATATAAAGTTTACTGCAGTCTGGAATTGTTAATATAGTAGCTGTATCATTTTGAAGGAGTTTTATCAATGGAAGTTCCCTGAGCCTTTAGGGAACAGTAATTAGATTCTTCTCTGTCAAATTTTTCTGTGTGCACAGTACATTGAGTAAGAGAACAGTAACCATTCTTAGCAGCACAGAGACCTTGAGCTTCAATAGGGCATGGAAGCAGTAGATACTTTTGTAATCCTTCCAAAATTCTTCCGTTGGGCACCTCCTTTTGAAGCTTGAAAGGTTATCATTCTTTCTGCCCTTCCCCATTACTTCTTCCATTTCTTTCTGACAGGCAGGGTTTGCTGCTTCAGGGCCTAGCAACCCATTTCCCCACTTTCCACTGGACCCAGAAATCTCCAGGGACAGTTTTGATCACGGCATCGGCAATTCTAGCTGCACCGTTACATTTCCAAGTCAACCCTGACCCAAATCCTGTGTCCAGCTCTACTTCTGTTTTCTGTTGAATGATCTGTAGAGCATTACAGCCATCATCTGCTCGGGTCCTTCTTCACAAATCTCCTTCAGCTCCCAGTATTATCAGGTCACCTGTCCCTCCTGTATACCTCAGCAACTATAATCAACAGTTAAGTAAATTCTTTGCCATTTTAGTACATCATTGCAGATGCAGAAAGGGGAGAAATTAGAGGTGAATTTCCTGAGGTTCAGGGCCTGCCAACTATGTGTTCCTGTTGAGAGTGAGCCATCACATTTGGGTGATGGCCAACAATTCTCTCTTCTCACCAAACTACACGTCCACATCTCACTTCTCCCACTAGCAACAATGCAGGTGCTTTCAGAGGTCACCATTTAAACAGGGTGGAGAGCTGCAGTCTTTCCTATCAGCAACCAGGAATTTTAACTGCAGTCTTTGTGAAAGTTGGAAGAAATGGGTTATCATGGTTTAATCCAGCTAGCACAAATACCATGCAGCTGCTTGCTCACCCTCCCTCACGCCCCAGGGATGGGGGAGAGAATTGAAAGGGTAAGGGAAAAGGAGACTCGTGGACTGAGATAAGAACAATTTAATAACTGAAATATAGTGAAATTGAAAATAATGGTAATAATAATAGTAATAATGTACAAATATACAAATGAGTGATACACAGTGCAACTGCTTGCCACCCGCTGACCAAGGCCCAGCTTGATCCTGGCTAATAATCGCAGAGCAAGGAGAGTCCCAAATTGCAATCCCAGATGAGAGAAGAGCCTGAGAGAGAGAGAGAGAGAGCTTCCAGACAGATCTTCATGTATATACTGGGCATGATGTGCATGATATGGAATACACTATCGGCCAATTTGGGCCTCAGCCCTAAACCTAAGCTTAAATCCTTAGCCAGTAATTGTAGGCTATGAATCACAGAATCACAGAAT
>NW_010120106.1:12006-14063 GCF_000699245.1 Pterocles gutturalis | reverse complement strand
CTCTTGCTGGATTTTTCTGCCCCAGGTGAACACTTGCGGCTTCCTGAAGCCCAGCTGCCTCCTGCCAGCGTGCAGCTCCCAGTTCCTCCAGTTCATACCCACTTGGCCCACTTCTGTCCCCACCCTATCGCCCAAATTCTCCCCCAGTTCCATGCAGAAGCTTTCCCCCTGTGCCCCCAAACCAGAGTGACACTCCAGCCACCATCCCCAGCCCCGTCCAACCTGAGGGTGCTGCAGGGTTCACCCAGCACCCAACACTGCCGCACCCAACCCACCCATCACCCCTGGAGCTGCGAGGGGAAGGAGTCCCCCCCACCCACTGAAGCCCCCAAGCAGCCATTCCCCAGTCAACCCAACTCTGCAGGGCTGGGCAAGCAGCTCCGGGCTCCCCGTATAACACTGGTGGAAAAGGACCACGTCCTCAGAGCATCTTCTGGACAGCACAAACGTCCTAGTTCCTCTCTTTAATTAAAACTTGCCTGCTGTAAAAACAACACTGGAAGGGGAAAAAAAAGCATGATACTTTTCTCATTTATATTTCCCTCCTGTCCTCTTTTCTCGCAAACAAACACACAGGTTTCAGAAATATAAACCTTGCCCTAAATAGTGAATTATTTTTTTTTTTTTTTCCACTAGGAAACGGACAGGTCCCCTGGCAGAACAAAGGGGAAAAAATTAGTGCAATTCCTCCGGGGGAGATGCGAATTCAGGTCCATCAGGATTAGCTGCGTTTTCAGCACAGGACAAATTTAGAAGCCTTTATCTCAGGGCAACAGAGGGGGAAAAGAGAAGATCACACACAAAAAAAAAAACCAACAAAAAAAACACCCACCAACTTGCTGCTGTTAAAAGCAAATGAAGGTTTCACAACAGGAGCTCAAAGCAAGCCCCCAGGGAATCAAGGACCAAAACTTGGTGCACAGATCAGCTGCTTTGATCAAAGGCACAAGCAGCATCTCAGCCAAGAGGCACCACAGCATGCCCATGCTGGTGCCCACACCAGTCCCACCAGCCTCACTGGGTACAGCTGGGCCAGATACCACCTCTTCCAGCCTGACCCGGCCCGATCTCCCCATGCACCCATCCTCCCTCATCCCGCAGGGATGGGTCACGTTTGCAGAGCGCTGAGCAGTAAAAATCACTTCGAACTGCAAAAAAACCCCGTCACACTAAACAAACAGGAGCCTGGTCTGGTTTCTCCCACCCAGGAGAACAGGGACCAGCAAGACGAAGCCTCTTGAAGGCTCCTTCCCATCCCATGGCAGGAGGCATCCCCCTCCCCACACCAGGGGATTGGGCACCACATCCAGCCCATGCTCAGGGCTGAACGTCTCAGTTCAGCTCCATCAAGATGTGGGAACCCAAAATGTTTCACGAGTGCACCCCTGCCTACCCTGCACCCTGGGGACAGTGACACTGCATCTCCAGGTCTCCAAACCCTCCCTGGATGGAGGTGGGATGGATTAAACCCTCCCCATCCTCCAGCCCTGCAAGGGCAACATCCAGCTCCATCTCCCTGGCCAAGCAGCAGGGACACCACAGCTCTGTCCCTGTGGTGGGTACAAATGGGGACCCAGCACCTGCCACCCAAGGTTTACCAACACCCAGGGAACAGTATGGACAGGTGGCTTCTAGGAGGGGGGAAAAAAAAAAAAAAAAAGCACATTAGCACATTTCTCCTGTGGCTCAGTCGCTCCCAGCTGCACTTGCCACAGCTATGACCACCCTGAGCCGTCCTGCTGCCCACCCTGCGTGTGCTGACTCTGTACAGCATCCCTGGGATGCTCCCAGCCCAAAGGGACCCTCTGTGCACAGGCTCAGACCCAAAAATACTGCAGGGAGCTGCAAACAGGCTGCAGGTGAGGGAGCAGCCCTGGCCATCGGGATGCTCGTAGGCACATGCAGCAGGGTGGCCACCTCACTGTGCCAGCACTCTCACCCCCGGGGAGATAGAGGAGTTAAAAATAAGAGCGTTTCCTTCCTTACCCCCTACTTTAAGCCATGTGATAAATAAAAACTGGGAGTTTCTGCCTCCCGGAGAGGAAGCGGCTGCGGAG
>NW_010120106.1:10895-11975 GCF_000699245.1 Pterocles gutturalis | reverse complement strand
CCCCCGGAGAGGAAGGGCTTGCGGGGAGGCAGCCGGTGAGTCAAGCCAGCAGCAGTCATCCCCATCCCTATGGCACAGCCTCCATCTCTGGAGGAGTCGGGGCCACGTTCCTTTCATATGTTGAAATTGCTCCTTTGCAGGCTACTGCTCCAACTGCAGGGCCACCTCCCTCCCCTGACCCCCCAGGATGCTCTTTGGCAAAAGCTCCCCTCCTCCTGTACGCCCTCCCCACCGTGGCCCTTGGCAGTGAGTTCTCACTGATGCAGGATGGTGTTGGCTTCCCAACCACGCCACAACCCTCCAACAGGTCAGCCAGGATTGTACCCCCCAGGGCTGGACAGGAGCCTAAGTTTGTCCAGATGCGTTGGGAGCAAATATATCAATGATGGAGAGGATGGCGAGGAGGGATGCTGGCTGGGGAGGCAGGTGGGTGCGTGGTACCCAAGCAGCATCCCAGGGCCCTGCCAGGTCCCCACCTGGCTTTTGCTTTGGTCTCCTCGGGCATCCCAAATCAGGGCCGGGAACTCAAGGGTGAAGCCTCTTGGAAAAAGAAAGCAAAAAAATAACTGTAGGCTTCTTTGTTCGAAGAGGAGGAAGGCAGACACTCAGTCCCTTGTGCGCAAGCAGAGCGGGAAGGCTCTGAGAACAGACATTCATAAGAGGGGGATTCTTTAGCCAGGAGGCGAGTTTTCCCCCTCATCTTGCTGGCTCCCGCTGCTCCCTGACCCCACCGTGCCCACGGATGCAATGCAAAGGCTGTCCGGGCTCTGTGCGGCCCCTTTCACACCCCACCGAGAGCGGCAGAGTTGGGCCAGGACCGACTCCAGGCTCCAGCTACCAAACAAACCCCAGTTGTTTCAACCTTGTTTCTCCTTCTGGGTGAGGATTTCAGAGCCCAGAGTAACACCACTGGAAAAAAAAAAAATCACTCCTTTGGTGCATAAGATGCTCTGTGCATCCCCAGTGCCCAGGGTTAGACCCCAAATCTGCTTTGTTCAAGCTGCAAACCCAAACCTGCCCTGCAGCAAGAGGTGAGCCAAGGTCTGCCAGGGCAGCGCTGAAACCCCCTCGGGCAACTTC
>NW_010120106.1:8786-10813 GCF_000699245.1 Pterocles gutturalis | reverse complement strand
GGAGCAGCCACGCTCCCCCAAAATAGCTCAGCCTGGATGACTTTGGCCCACATCCTCAAAGGTATGGAGGCTCCGGGTTACCTCGGAGAACCTGAGCCTCCGTCCCCCCCAGGGGTGGCAGGAGATGGCTGGGGAAGGGGAAGATGCTGTGGCACACGCGGTCCTGCTCAGCCCGGTCCTCACCGTGCGTGGGAGGATGCCCACACCGGTCTCCCCCCGACAAAACAGAGGAGACCACAGGAAAATAGGGATAACAGAGCAATTCCTCAAATCCCACCCTTAATCCTTGCCTACCCTCCTGCCCCCAAGTCCAAGCCCACGGGTGGGTGCGTCCCACCTTGAGGATGGGCAGAGGGAGTGGTGGGAGCTGAGAAAAGGGACAGGACCCCCGGCACCCACCACCCTCCTCCCCGAGAAGGGTTAAGCGGCGCTCAGATCCAAGACACTTTGTACTTGGATTTAAAAATACAGCCAATGCCCCAGTGGCTCGGCTCTGTGCAAGTCGCAGGTATATTTCCACGCTTGAGCCCATAACCTTCCCCGAGGGAAATTTAGGCTTTTTATGATTAAAAGGGGAAAAAATAAGAGTGGGGAATTAAATATAGTACAGAACGAGAGAACAATTAGCAGTTGCCGTTAGCGACACCAGGGCCAAGTGTGGGACAAGCGCTGTGGTTGTCTGGAGAACAGCAGCAGGGCTGGGGACAGCCACCGGCACAGCTGGGTGACACGGGAACCAGCTGGATGCTTGGGGCAGGGAGGGACTCTTGGTCCTTGGGAGCTTTTTTTTTCCCCCGGCAACCCCCCTCCCGGGCCCAGCCACACCTCATGGACATGATTTCTTTTTTTTTTTTTCCCCCTACCTTCACTTTGTCAAAAGCAAATGGAAGTGTTTGCACAGGCTTGTAGCTTCCCTAATAAGCAAACACAGGTTAATTGTGGGGTGGGGCAGCCAGCCGGCTCCTCGGCTCCTCACTGTGAGCAAGGATGGCAGGGATGGGACAGGCGAGGGAAGAGCCCCATTCCCCATCCCTTCTGGTGCACTGCCTGGGGATTTTGCATTGCACAAATGCACAAACCTCCCTGGCTTGAGTGCCCGTCACCTTGCTGATCGCCTGCCTGCAGCTTCCATGCAAACCCTCCCCAGCTGCACAGCGTTGTGCTCCAAATCAGCTGCTTGGTTGCCCACTACAGTTGTGCTCATGTGAGAAAATCACTAACAGCTTTGCTGGCTCATCTCCAAGGGCACACACACCCCAGACAAAGCCTCCTGCTATTTCCCCAATCCCTCCTGGCTCCTGCACATCAGGGCAGGGACCCCGACCAGGCTGCCTCGCACGGTCCCCATGGATGGGTGGATTTTCAAGAGCAGCCAGCAGCTCCAGAGCAATCCTGAGCGCTGCTGCAATGGGATCACACCAGCGTATCTCAGCCCCCGAAGAAATCCAGAAGGATCCACTGCAAACCACGCTCCAGCCAGCGGCACAGCCTCGTCTTTCAATAGCTCTTTTGGAGAAGGATTACCATGCCAAACAGCACTTCCTCTGCCTCCAAGTCGACCATGCAAGCCCTCCTGCCTGGCTTGTGGTCAGCACACAGCGATGAATGAACAGCACATCTTATCGGAGAGCGGACGGGAAATGCACTCCAGCTACAGCCCGGGACGGGCACCGTGCCCGCCTCCGCATGCTGCTGGGGCAGGACAGGCTCCAGCTCCATCCCATCGCCTCTGAACCGGGGACGGGGGGATGCTCTGCTGGGCTGGTTTTAAGCAGGGCACACTGCTGCACCCAGCCCTGCTCCCGTGGTCTGGAGGGCGCAGGGACACGTGGGCACAGCACAGAGAGGAGAAGGGACAGAGGAGCTGATTTCCCACTACAGACCTGCCCTACCCTCCATTTCTCCTTGTAAAGTTGCATATAAAATGGCTGATGTGAGGTTCTTCCCCTCCTCCCCGGCTTTTTGAGACAAGTTAGTGCCAATCAGCCTAATTACAGCCTTTTGCTGAGATAACCACATGCTTTCCT
>NW_010120106.1:3195-8645 GCF_000699245.1 Pterocles gutturalis | reverse complement strand
CCTGGCCGCTGCCGCAGCCCACACGTGCAGTGGGTTTTATGGGCTCCCTTAATGTGACACTGAAAGGAAACACGCTGGAGCGCGGCCGGGCTGCTGCACAGCTCCGAGATCAACGGGGATGCTCGGGGTGAGCGGGGGGATGCTGTGGTGCAGGCAGTTGTGCACCCCACAGGGGGGATCCCACACTGTGCTGTACCCCCAGCCCAGCCCTGCAAGCGAGGGGTGCCCCAGGCACCCGGCACAGCCTGCTGTCACCTCAAATCAGGGACTGGTGACAGTGCAGGGTGCTGGGAGAGCTCCTGGGCATGCAGCACAGCAGGGGCTGGAGCTGCAAGGGGGGGTCTCCCAGCTGGGCTCCAGCACCCCCATCGCAGAGGGGTCATGGGACACAGTGATGTCCCACACAGGGCTCAGAACCCTTCAGCATGGGGATCCCAGCCACCGGCACTGTGCGGGGACTGGGGCTCTGCCCATGCCCCGAGCAGGGCAGCTGCATATGGCCAGAGCTAAACTCAGCCCAGGGCAGTGAAAAACCCACAGCAGGAGCACGGGACAGGATGGGCTGCCAGGGCTGGGCATGCAGGGACAGCCCCAGAGGCAGCCAGCACACAAGTTACCAGCCCAAACTGCAAACTGCATTTTTCCTTCCATCCCAGAGGAGCTCTTTGCTCCTTCTGCTCTCAGCCAAGCCCTACACAGAGTGGGGGGAGCAGCTTTCCAGGCTGGAATCCCTCTTGTATGTGTCCCAATGCAAAAAATCCCTTTGGGATGCTTCCCAAAGACCTCCCCCCCGGTGTCAACATTCACAGTCAGGACTCACCATGTCCCTGCTAGAGTCAGACACCACCAGCCCCAGAGCTGCATCAGCCCAGGCTGCCAGGAGGAAATACACCCCCCCTACCCAGCTCCCTCCCCTGCTGCAATTAAAGGGCTGGGGGGGCTCACCTGCCCCCACACACCTGGGTGTTGGTGGCCTAAAGAACTGAGCTCTCGGCATCTTCTTGCTTAAAATTTGCTCAGCAAAGAGAGAAAGGAAAGATGAGGTGTGCGGTAACGGTGCCTCTTCGGGCACAATTGCACCCCCACAGGGATGGATGTCCCAGTGATGCTTGTCCCCAAACCCATCTCATCATGCTGGGGGGTGAAGAGCAGCTGGATGTGAACCCCAGCAGCAATCAATCAGCTTTGCAGCGGACAAACCCCCGCAGCCCAAACAGCAGCGGGAGGATAAATAATAACCAGCCCAAAATCTGATTTCAAGGGGCTGGACACATCCAGCTCTGGGAAGAACCCTTGCTGGCTGTGATGGAGGGATCGGTGGGGGTGGGAGGAAGCTGCTCTTCTGCCTGGGTCCAGCCCGGCACAGCCCCAGCATGTGTCCAGCCCCTGTTCCCGCAGCAGGATACATGCAGAAGCGATGCTGGAGGAGCCGGACATCCCCACGTCCTGGAGCTCAGCGTGCACCTCCTTGGGATGAGTCACGTTAGCCAGCTTCCACCGGCACAGAGGAATGCATTGAACAAAGACCCAAAAATCCCTGTTTGTTGTAGAGGGAAGAGTTAGTCACGCCTGTGCTCCACGCTGCTGAGTCACCCGGCAGCCACGGAGCCGTGGGCTATGGGACTGGAGAGGGTGGGAGCGCCTGTTTGCTGACTGTACGTGTAAATCAATCAGGAGGTTGTGACGGTGCCATAAACCAAGACAGTCACAAGCCAAGAGGGAAGAGGAATAGTTGGGGAGAGTTTATACCTGTTCAAGAAAATAAAAAAGGAACCGTAGAGGTATTTTATTTGCAGGACCGGAGCTAGCTTTAAAAATTATAGGTAACATTATATTGCATTTTATATACCCCTAATGGACCCCAAAGCTCTTTGATGTGCTGCAGCAGATGCAGTTCCTTCCTGCCTGGTTCAGAGCAGCAGCTGGACCACGATTTCTAGAGGCATCAGCATCCCAGCTGGGGCTGGGGAAAGGTGGCTGTAATCAGGCAGCCGAGGGCTTGAAAATCCAGCCGGGCTGTCCCAGGAGCGATGCTGGTTCAGTGCAGCGAACAAACAGCCCGTGCAGAGCCAGGATGCAATTGCCTTGTTGGACTTTTAAACTGGGACACTGGACACGTTCGTGCTGGCAAAGCGGAGTTTTCCTTATCATGGATGCCAGTTTAACGTCTAGCATTTAATTTGAACCTCAAAGGCTGGAGTATCCCCTGACGTTTCCTTTGATCAAAATCGAGGCTCTGGTGAGCAGAATGCCTGATGCTGCTGGCAGCGAGGTGTGAGCAGCGTGCGGCCGCTCCGCAGTGCCCAGCTGCGTGCAGAACACGCGCTTGCTGGAAATGCTGCCTTGGATTTCTCCGATGTGGTTGGGCCATCGGCTGCTGTTCTTCATCCCATCTAGGAGCATCTCCAGGGCTCAGCCTGCATCATGCCAGGCTTCTCCTGGATCTCTGCTGCTTCACCCCATTGCACGAACCCAAAGCATCCCTCTGGGGGGACTATGGGCGCGTGCAAATAGGTGTATTTGCAGCCTGCATCCCCAAAGGGATCTGAATTATTCCTGAAGGTAAAGCAGGAATTTTTTTTGGAAGCAGCCCTTGCTCCCGTTGTGGATGAGCAGAAGAACTGCTCAGCCCATGACACGAGAATTTCCCACCCACGGCTGACTCGGCTGCTTGCCTCCAGAGCTTGAATCATTTCTCTCATTCGATGCAGAAGTCAGAGGATTTCCTTGAAAAGAGAGTCTTTGTTTGGCAAATATTTCTCCCATCTGGTCCGGGGCTGTAAGCGCTCTTTGTTGATGAAATGACAATGTCTTTCTCTGCCAGCGTGACACCATCAGCAGAGAGAAAGGACCTGGGAGACCCGTCTGCATCACGGGGAAGGGTCCGAGCTCATGCAGACGACCTGGGTGGAGGGAGCGCTGTGTGTGTGCGGTAGAGAACAGGTTTGGTTTTGAAAAATACCAGGCTACATCCTTAGCGGTTTCAAATTTGGGGCACAGATTGTCGAGCTCTTTCTATGATTTTTAGAGCACCTGAAATAATGGGATCGTAGGCTGGAGGCGATCTCCTAGAACCTCCCAGCTGCCATCATAATACAAATGGGTCGTAATAAAAAATAAATTAGTGTGAGTCCACAGAAGCTAGCAGAGCTCTATCCCTTTCACAGGCGGAGGATCCAGATGAATATTTCATTTAAAATATTCTATTATGTTGGCTCATATCATCGTAATATTTGAGTGTCTCACATTTGTAATGCAACTTTACATCAGCTTTGTGAGACCTGGAAATCTCAGATTGGAAATTATTTCAGGCACCAGCCATCTATTTTACTCTGTGTTGGTGCAGCACCTTGCACAGAGGAATCCAAAACTGGGGCTTCATGGTGCTACTGAAGGTGCAGAAGAAGCAGAGCAAGACCACACACCTCAGGACAAGGTTGCACTGATGCGTGGGATGATGCAGGAAATGGGACTGAGCCTCCCAGTGCCGGAGCGGTCCCACCAGCCCCATCCATCGCCGCAGCAGTTGGAGCGCTCCAGCACTGGGTCATCCTCTTCTATCAGTGCATGGGAAGATGAGGAGGTTTGCAGAGGCTTTTTGAGCTCTCAAGGTTTGTGAGCAGCCTCTCTTGCTCTAGCACTGCATCAGTGTTTGTAAATAACGTTCTTAAAATACATCGAGCAGGATGTGGGAGTATCACGTGAACGTGCAGCTTCTTGTCAAGGTGATGAGCCCGACTCTGCCCTCAAAGGGTCGAGCAGAATAACTCCCCGAGCTCATTTCCACCAGCCTGCCCCGACCATCGACCATCGCCCAGGACAGCTCAGTGCAGGCGTCTCCGCTTCCCACCGACGCAGTGGGAACAGTGCAGGGATGAGGACCGCGCTGCCCAGGGATGCTCGGATGCTGTGGAAATGACTTGCTGCCACTGCCAGCCCTAATTTAGCAGATAACACCAGCTGCTTCCCAACAAGGTGCCCATAACCCTGAAAGGAGCTGCTAGGACATGACTCAGCCGAGGCAAACCCTTCCTCCCAACACCTCCCAGCCTGATGCTGGTGTTTAACATCTGACCCGGCAGAGGGACATTGCTAATAATACCTGCATTTTATATAGCAACTTTCCTTGGGAAATCTCAGAGGTTTACACACAAGTCACATCTATTTGGAGCTCAAGGCTTCTAAGGATGTGTCAAGGACAAGGTTTTGGTACCCAGGAGGGCAACATGGGAAGTGTCATGCCAGGACAGATCTGCTAAACCAATCTAGCAAGAAAGTTATGATATCTGTGGCTAATTTGCCATTATTAGGGTCCAGAGTGAACACCCCAGAGATGACCACTCTGATCTTATCTCTTTCATAGCCACAGTTTCAGGTTAGCCAGCGGAGTTTAGACATACAGCCCCATTTTGTGATGTTCCCCAGAGAGTGGCAGGAGCACAAGATGTCTGGGAGAGCATCCCGTGCCATGCCAGGCCAGGAGCCCTGTCTGCTCGTGGGAGGACTGAGCTCTGGCACTGCAGCCAAAGCAGGTGCCAGACCCTCGGGAAAATCCGGGGAGGGAACCAGCAAGACCTCACGCGCTGGGGACCGCGCAGAAATAGCCCCAAGCTGCGCAGAGGAATGCCTGGGGAGAGCTGGTGTGTACACTGCAGGCTTTGTCTGGGGCAGGTCGGCTGGGTGTGTGCTTCCTGGCATACAATTCCCAGATTAGCAGGAGCCGGGCTGCCAGCAGCTCCTCCAGCCCCGCTGTGGATGAGCCGCTGGGGCTGGGAACCGCTGCCTGGGTCCGGGGCCCAAGTGCAGAGTCAGGGGATGGGACAAGGCAAGGATGCAGGGGTGGGACATCTCCTCCCAGGCACCCAAGGGAAAATGAAGGGGCAGGGGGACACTTCTCTGCCCCACAGAGACAGGAACCCCTCAACCACTCTCCCATAAGAGTTTGGCTTTAGCCCCAGGGGATGGAGATCTATGGCCAAACCGATCTCACCGCTCCTTTTGCAGTGAGTGGGGAACAGAGGCGGAGACCTGTCTCTTCTTACCCCAAAATGAATAAATAAAAACCTTAAAAGCCACAGAGAATAACTAAGGTGGAGACCATGAAAAAGCTGGAGGGTGAAAAGATTGGGAAAGGAAAAAAAGTAATTCAACACAGAACTGTTTAATAAGGGAAAGTGAATAATCAGAGGGAGAAGTGAGAACAACTTATTCACACTAAATGCTTAATTTGAAAAAAAAAAAAAAAATCAAAACAAAGCTGGGCTGTGCCAGCCAGGGGTGACACTCATGAGTCCTTCCCAAGGAACAGGAAAGGAGAAAGCAAAAAGGGAAAGGTGGTATGTTCATTAAAGAGAAACATAGGGGAAAGAAGAGGAAAAAGGTGGAGCCAAGGAGCTCTTTGGGACAAGCCTGACCCCGGCTGGTACGGAGGTGGGGAGCAAAGCAGCAGC
>NW_010120106.1:2739-3168 GCF_000699245.1 Pterocles gutturalis | reverse complement strand
CGGGGTGGTCCCTCGGGGTCTGCTCCCCAGCTCTCCCAGGAGCTGGATCTGGGGAGGGAAAAGGATGTGGCTCAGGGACCAAAGGGGCCAAGGCAGAGCGGCATGGCCCCCCCAGCCCTGCTGCTGCTCCCACCACCCCACAGGGCTCCCGGGGTTGCCCCGTGCCCCAAAACAGTCCCTTCCCTCCCGTACCTGGGCTCTGGGCACCTCCAGCATCTCGCTACGAGAGCTGGACACACGCCACCACATTGCAGCCCTTTGCATGATGCAAGGTTGACCTGACACCCCACCGATGCCCAGCTGCTTGCACCCCTCCAGTTTCCAGCCCCATTTACTGCCTCTGAGAAGCTGGACACCAGCAATTCCCCACTGCCTGTGGCTCCGGGAGCTGTGCCAGGCATGCCCTTGCCTTTGTCTGCCCATGGAGAC
>NW_010120106.1:254-2708 GCF_000699245.1 Pterocles gutturalis | reverse complement strand
CCCACGGCTTGTGGCGCGGGGAGCCGTGCCAGGCATGCCCATGGAGACCGCGCTCATGAATCGGTGTCTGTTTGCAGACACCCTCTCAGAGGCTGAAAGGAGCTTCTGTGCTGGCTCTCAGGCTCGGACCCACAGCCTGGAGCTTCTGCTGATGGGCTGAGATGGAGAAGCATCCTTGTTAAAGTCTGTGTGCTCTCCTAAACGCTGCGAGCCTGCCCATGCGCTGCAGAGCGAGGTGGCTGCAGAGCGAGCCAAGCACGGAGGGGAAAAAAAAAAATAACCAAGCAAAGAACCCGGTAAAGCTCCTGGCCAGCACAGTGCGAGACAAAGAATAATTGTCTCCACACTCTGGTTTCCAACGGTATTTGAGAGCTTCCCACCTCCCTGTTGCAGGTATTCAAGACAAGAAGATGCATCTGGTCTTTGCAGAAGGGCGAAGGTGGGATGCTGCACAGGGACCCCCCATGCGGGCAGCGAGGGCAGGCAGCCCCCCAGCACCCCCTCCCCACCTCCCAGACATGCTTTTCCTGTGCATGGAGGAAAGGAAGCTGCTTTTTCCTCTCTCTCGGGCTGTCCCTGCGTGCTGGCATTCAGCTGCCCTCATCTCACACCGAGGAGTGATAACCGGCGGATGGATCTGCCAGGCTTGGAAACTCCCCACGTTTCCTCTGCATGGTGACCGAGGATTTCCGCAGCCCGTTGTTGCCCTGAGCCCTTGTCAGCCCAGATTTCAGAGGCATTTAGAAGTATGGCAGTGATCCCTGAGGTGCTTTGGAGGGGAGGAGTTGGTATGCAAGCCCTCGTAGGAAAGAGGAAACTGAGGCAGGGCGTGCAGAGCCAGCCTTCCCACAGGAGAAACTTAAAACTAGGCTCAAAACTAACCTCAACCGAAACATGCTGGGTTTTTCCCTGCAGAAGCCACCAGCTTTTCTAAAATGGATTTATGGACCTGACACGATGCAATTTGAAGCACGTTGGCCCAAGTCCCTTGCCCACGGTTCCACAATGGCTTAGTGGAGGCAGAAATACAGCTGTGGCCACAGAGCACCGTGGTGGCACATGGCACCGGGAGAGATGTCCCATGCCAGCGCACCGATGGGGTTTTTCTCTTCTGGACTGACCTCAGCCTTCTCCAGGGGTTCCTGCTCCATTTGGTCCGTACTGTACCCAGCTTCTCCCAAAGCAGCTGATGGTTTCTCCTGCTTTCTCTTCAGAAAACCTCGGTTTGAGAAAGAAATATATCCGACAGACACCCTGAACACCACAGCAGATTGCAATAATGCTCCAAACGTGTCCTCACGGCCAGAACTGACCCCAGACTGGCTGCTTGGCCGTGTCATCCCAGACCTGCAGGACCTTACAAGCAGGTTGTCCCAAGCCTCCTGCTGCACAGAGGGCTGCTGCCACGCTTGAGCACTCTCCATGCTGATGTGCCAAAGACCCGAGAGTCTTCCCAAGGTGCTTGCAGGAGCCCTGTGCTTCAGGACTCACACCCAGGATGGGATGATGGGTTAAGCTTTCTTACCTCATTAGGAAAAAATACCCGGGAGACTGTGGTGTGCCTCCCAGAGGGAAGGGCTGGCAGCTCTGTGATCTGAAATATTTCAAACCCAGTGGGCAAAGTTGGAGAGAAGGGTCTGGATAGAATAATCCTGTGCTGGGGATAAAGGTGAAAAGGAGGAAGGTCTCCCTCCCCTCTTGCTGGGAGCCCTTATGATGATGCTCAGTCCCCACACAGATTTATCAGCCCTCTGACAGCTACATGCAGTCACAGAAACCCCCCTCCCTTCCCATATTTATACAACAGAAGGTGTATTTACAAGTTATTTTGTCCTAAACAGATTATCGCTTGACAGCTCTTCTAATGCCCAAAAAACACAAGCTGGCTTATGCTGGACACGGCAAACAGACGGTTTGATTAACGTCCAACCTGCTCCAGTAGCTATTATAGGAACAAGGCCTGGATCTGTTGGGGTTTTTTTAATCAATTTGATAAATCTGGCGCATGTGAGAAGCGCTTTGCCTGAAGCCTCATATTTTCTCTTCATCCAGAGCCCAGAGACAGCACAGTCATGACAAACTCAGCGTGGGGACACCAGTGGTCTCAGCACAACGGGGAGCTGGGGCATCGCAGCCCCAACCTCAGCCCCCAGGCGCTTGGCACTGCCACCATCCTCATCCTCCGCTCCCCTGCAGGACTGGGAAATGTGCCTCACCTCCTCCAGCAACCCAGAGGAACCTCTGTGGGTAAAACCTGTTGAGCAACAGGCTTTTTCTATTCCTTTGCACAGCTGAGCTGCAATTGCTCTCGGTCCTGCAGCATCCCGGGAGAGCCGTCATACCCCGCTGAGCTGGGTGCTGCGGGGCTGGACCAGGGAGCAGTGGGGTGACCCAGGGGGGCAGAGAGTAACTGTCCCTTAGTCACATCCTCCGGACAGTTAAGCAACACTGCGG
>NW_010120106.1:0-236 GCF_000699245.1 Pterocles gutturalis | reverse complement strand
GGTGTGCACGCTGCAGGGCCTCCGGGCTGCACAACCCACTGCCCCCCAGGCTCCAGGGCTTGGAGACCTGGGTTTGGAAGGGTTTGCAGGAGACGAGCCTGCCCACCCAACACCCACCCTGCGTGGGGTGACCGGACACGTACGTTGATGGAAAAACCTCTTTGGCCAGTGCAGAGATGGCTCCTGGACGTGCCCCATCCTCCTGTCCCCGCTGTCCCCTGCTCCCGCAGCCCAGG
>NW_010120105.1:0-2100 GCF_000699245.1 Pterocles gutturalis | reverse complement strand
CACCCCACTGCTCAGATTTTTTACCACTTTACTTCCTAACCAAACCTTCCACAGTCTCAGGTGCTGTGTTATATTTTCCAAGGGCGTTTTTAATCTCTGAGCCTCGCGGCTGCTGCTCGAATCGAAATCGAGCTTTTCAATCAGTTTGATTTATTACATCATGAAAATACTGGAAGTCTCGGGTGTGCGCCACCCCCTCTTTCCTCACCTACAAAAAGCAGAGGAGCGCGACGGGGAGCAGCCGCGCGGGCTGGCTCCGAAATCCGGGAACCTTCGGATCCGATTTTTTTCCTCCACGTTGGTGTTTCCCAAGTATCGATCTCCGTCTGTACACGTGAGTGCCTGGCACTGCGTCCTTCTGGAAGGCGAGCGCTCTCGGGTCACTTGGCTCCTGCATCTGGGGCAAGTCCTGGCGCAGGAACAATTAGCGCGGAACGAGCTTGTCCGACCCGTTTAGGAGCCGGCCGGGTGCCCTGCCTCAGCACGGCAATGGGAGCGCAGCCGTGTCCCCTCTGCTGTTACCATCTCTGGTCCTTGGCAGGAGCGTGGGTGGCACCAAGGAGGAATCCCACCAGGATGAACCCACAGTGCCACCGCCCTGGGGGGACTCTCCACCGGGTCCGTGCAGGGAAGGTTTTCCAGGGCTGGGATGTGCTGGTGCTGGTGCCGGCGGAGCGGTGTGGGCATGCAAGAGCCGGCCAGGGGGTGAGCTGGTTTTGGGGCAGGGAGTGGCCCCTGCGGGGCCGGCGGGTGTCTGACCGGCTGCGTGCCCCGGTTTTGGTGGGTGTGTTGTGCTCCGGGCTGCCGCTGCACCGTCCACGTGGGCTGGAAGGAATGGGGTCGGGTTTTCGGTGTGTCCACGCAAAGGGCTGCCCGGAGCGGCCAGACCGTGGGTGTGCTTGTGTACGAACAAAATGCCGCGCTGACAAGACATTGGCCACAAATCCGCTCTAAAAGAGTTAACGATGGCGGCAGGGCCCGCAGGAACCAGTGAGTTCAAAGCCCAACATCAAATGCAGAAATTTCAATCGCAGGAACTGCTCCCGGCGTGAGCCAAGGCTTGTCGAGCAAACCCCTGCGCCGCCACGATGAGGACGGGCGAGTTGAGGATGGGTGGGTTGAGGATGGGAGAGTTGAGGATGGGAGAGTTGAGAATGGGCAAGTTGAGGACGGGTGGGTTGAGGACGGGTGGGTTGAGGATGGGCGAGTTGAGGATGGGAGAGTTGAGGACGGGTGGGTTGAGGACGGGTGGGTTGAGGATGGGCGAGTTGAGGATGGGAGAGAGGACGGGTGGGTTGAGGATGGGCAAGTTGAGGATGGGAGAGTTGAGGACAGGTGGGTTGAGGATGGGCGAGTTGGGGACGGGCGAGTTGAGGATGGGCGAGTTGAGGACGGGAGAGTTGATGACGGGCGAGTTGAGAATGGATGAGTTGAGGACGGGAGAGTTGAGGACGGGTGGGTTGAGGATGGGAGAGTTGAGGACGGGAGAGTTGAGGACGGGTGGGTTGAGGACGGGTGAGTTGAGGACGGGCGAGTTGAGGACGGGAGAGTTGAGGACGGGTGAGTTGAGGATGGATGAGTTGAGGACGGGTGGGTTGAGGACGGGCGGGTTGAGGACGGGCGAGTTGTGGACGGGCGAGTTGTGGACGGGAGAGTTGAGGATGGGAGAGTTGAGGACAGGCGAGTTGAGGATGGGAGAGTTGAGGATGGATGATTTGGGGATGGGTGAGCTGAGGATGGGTGAGTTGGGGACAGGCAAGTTGAGGATGGGAGAGTTGAGGACGGGTGGGGTGAGAATGAGCGAGCAGCCGTCGGCTTCCCAGCTCTCCCCTGCTCGGCTTTGCTGCTGTTCCGGCTGTCAAGAAGAAAAGCAAAGAGCCGTTGGAGTGAGGCTGGTGGTGTCCTCGGTGCAAAGGGGGGGTGCAGATAGAAGAATGACCCGTTGTTCACTCTGTGGGTGTCGAAGGTCCAGCCGACAGCACTCGTGTCTCTGCTTTTTGATCAGAGCAGCCTCGTGATCCTCTGCTCTTGGCTTTTTGTGTTATTCCGAGGAATGTTCCCTCCAGGAAGGCGCTGCCTTGCCCGAGTGTGAGTGTGGCA